>NC_053028.1:22986861-23112102 GCF_003073215.2 Triticum urartu
CTGTATTTACAAGAAAGTGAGTGGGAGCTCTGTAGCATTTCTGATATTATATGTGGATGACATATTACTGATTGGAAATGATATAGAATTTCTGGATAGCATAAAGGGTTACTTGAATAAGAGTTTTTCAATGAAAGACCTCGGTGAAGCTGCTTACATATTAGGCATAAAGATCTATAGAGATAGATCAAGACGCTTAATTGGACTTTCACAAAGTACATACCTTGACAAGATTTTGAAGAAGTTCAAAATGGATCAAGCAAAGAAAGGGTTCTTGCCTGTGTTACAAGGTGTGAAATTGAGTAAGACTCAAAGCCCGACCACTGCAGAAGATAGAGAGAAAATGAAAGATGTTCCCTATGCTTCAGCAATAGGCTCTATCATGTATGCAATGCTGTGTACCAGACCTGATGTGTGCCTTGCTATAAGCTTAGCAGGGAGGTACCAAAGTAATCCAAGAGTGGATCACTGGACAGCGGTCAAGAACATCCTGAAATACCTGAAGGGGACTAAGGATATGTTTCTCGTATATGGAGGTGACAAAGAGCTCATCGTAAGAGGTTACGTTGATGCAAGCTTTGACACTGGTCCGGACGATTCTAAATCGCAAACCGGATACGTGTTTACATTAAACGGTGGAGCTGTCAGTTGGTGCAGTTCTAAACAAAGCGTCGTAGCAGGATCTACATGTGAAGCGGAGTACATAGCTGCTTCGGAAGCAGCGAACGAAGGAGTCTGGATGAAGGAGTTCATATCCGATCTAGGTGTCATACCTAGTGCATCGGGTCCAATGAAAATCTTTTGTGACAATACTGGTGCAATTGCCTTGGCAAAGGAATCCAGATTTCACAAGAGGACCAAGCACATCAAGAGACGCTTCAATTCCATCCGGGATCTAGTCTAGGTGGGAGACATAGAGATTTACAAGATACATACGGATCTGAATGTTGCAGACCCGTTGACTAAGCCTCTTCCACGAGCAAAACATGATCAGCACCAAGGCTCCATGGGTGTTAGAATCATTACAGTGTAATCTAGATTATTGACTCTAGTGCAAGTGGGAGACTGAAGGAAATATGCCCTAGAGGCAATAATAAAGTTATTATTTATTTCCTTATATCATGATAAATGTTTATTATTCATGCTAGAATTGTATTAACCGGAAACATAATACATGTGTGAATACATAGACAAACTTAGTGTCACTAGTATGCCTCTACTTGACTAGCTCGTTAATCAAAGATGGTTATGTTTCCTAACCATGAACAAAGTGTTGTTATTTGATTAACGAGGTCACATCATTAGTTGAATGATCTGATTGACATGACCCATTCCATTAGCTTAGCACCCGATCGTTTAGTATGTTGCTATTGCTTTCTTCATGACTTATACATGTTCCTATGACTATGAGATTATGCAACTCCCTTTTGCCGGAGGAACACTTTGGGTGCTACCAAACGTCACAACGTAACTGGGTGATTATAAAGGAGCATTACAGGTGTCTCCAAAGGTACATGTTGGGTTGGCGTATTTCGAGATTAGGATTTGTCACTCTGATTGTCGGAGAGGTATCTCTGGGCCCTCTCGGTAATGCACATCACATAAGCCTTGCAAGCATTACAACTAATATGTTAGTTGTGAGATGATGTATTACGGAACGAGTAAAGAGACTTGCCGGTAACGAGATTGAACTAGGTATTGGATACCGACGATCGAATCTCGGGCAAGTAACATACCGATGACAAAGGGAACAACATATGTTGTTATGCGGTCTGACCGATAAAGATCTTCATAGAATATGTAGGAGCCAATATGGGCATCTAGGTCCCGCTATTGGTTATTGACCGGAGACGTTTCTCGGTCATGTCTACATTGTTCTCGAACCGTAGGGTCCGCACGCTTAACGTTATGATGACAATTATTATGAGTTTATGCATTTTGATGTACCGAAGGTTGTTCGGAGTCCCGGATATGATCACGGACATGACGAGGAGTCTCGAAATGGTCGAGACATAAAGATTGATATATTGGAAGCCTATGTTTGGATATCGGAAGTGTTCCGGGTGAAATCGGGATTTTGCCGGAGTACCGGGAGGTTACCGGAACCCCCCGGGAGCTATATGGGCCTTAGTGGGCCTTAGTGGAAAAGATAAGGGGCTGCCCAAGATGGGCTGCGTGCCTCCCTCCCTCCCCTAGTCCTATTAGGACAAGGAGAGGTGGCCGGCCCCCCTCTCTCTTTTCCCCCTCCGTGAATCCTATTCCAACTAGGATTGGGGGGGGGGAATCCTACTCCCAGAGGGAGTAGGACTCTCCTGGCGCACCACTATTGGCCGGCCAGCCTCCCCCCTCTAGTCCTTTATATACAGAGGCAGGGGCACCCCAGAAACACACAAGTTGATCCACGTGATCTATTCCTTAGCCGTGTGCGGCGCCCCCAGCCACCATAGTCCTCGATTATACTGTAGCGGAGTTTAGGCGTAGCCCTGCTGCTGTAGTGCATCAAGATCGTCACCATGCCGTCGTACTGACGGAACTCTTCCCCGACACTTTGCTGGATCGGAGTCCGGGGATCGTCATCGAGCTGTACGTGTGCTAAGAACTCGGAGGTGCCGGAGTAACGGTGCTTGGATCGGTCGGATCGGGAAGACGTACGACTACTTCCTCTACGTTGCGTCAACGCTTCCGCAGTCGGTCTGCGTGGGTACGTAGACAACACTCTCCCCTCTCGTTGCTATGCATCACCATGATCTTGCGTGTGCGTAGGAATTTTTTTGAAATTACCGCGTTCCCCAACAATATCTGCTATGGATCCTATCCCGCGACTGAGACACAGCCGTACTCTGCTCTCCTGCTGCCCGGAGCAAGGCCCTGATCTGCGCCACATCTCGGCCAGCTTCTGACGGGAAGGTTGAATCGACTCTGCTATCCGGGCCGCAGCTGCTAGGTTTTGGATCGGTGTTCGGTATACCAGAGCCGGAGGTGGAAAAAGTTGGCGTCGGCAGGACTCAAGAGCACGTTGACAAGCGCGATCGTCGAGTGCACGCTGTAGGTTCTCCAGCCGAGTGCGTCAGCCAGATTGGCCAAGCGAGCCTGTTCCAAGGCCTGGGCCTCGGGCGTTTCTCCAACTATAGGAGTATGCAGGGCATCCATGTTTCGGCGACGAAGTTCTTCTCTCCGCTGTGAGGAGAGAGGCTCGGGGCGGTACTCCTCGTGAACGCGCAACAGATCGCCGTTCCCGTCACCTCCGTCTTCACGATCGAAGCCAGGAGGACCGCGTGGTCCATTGACCATCAGGACTTCCGCTGCCGAGTCATTGCTGCCGCACTCGGATGCAGTCTCTACGGAGCCAGTCGACAGATCGAACAAGCCGTAGAGAGACTCGTCGGGCTCGAGTGCCGCGACTTGAGGGGTGGCTGACTGGCAGGCCACCGCATGCTTCACCCACCGTTGAACCCTCAACCGGCCGGTGCGCTTGTTCCGGCGGGTCGCAGGGAGGGGGAAAGCCGTAGGAGTCGACTGGTACTGGGTCGACGGTTGCCGCAGGAGGACGTCACGGACGCACGCGTGAAAGTGCGTCGCCTCGCGGGCGGGGAGCGCGTCAACGTCGAGTGGTGCCTCCTGAAGCCAAGCGGGGTCGTCGGCGACAAACACGAGCGCGCCGAGACGGATCTCGCGGCCCTCAGCCATACCTCCGCCTGGAACCATGATGATGGGGATCAGAAAAATTGCAACTTCTCCAATAAGTCGCTAAGACACCTGCCCCAAGGTGGGCGCCAACTGTCGTGGATCTAAGACTGACAGTAGAATGGGGGGTAGGTATGAGGAGTCAAGATCCTAGCTATGGAGTAGTTGTACACACGAGTTTTACGAGTTCAGGCCCTTCTCGGAGGAAGTAACAGCCCTATGTCTCGGTGCCCTAAGGCGGTCGACTGGATTATACGTGTGTGTGTGTTTACAAAAGTGTGAACCCCTATCCCAGAGGAGGGGGGTGGCTTATATAGAGTGCGCTAGGACCCCAGCTCCCCTCTGTTACACAGGGTTCAATGTTCATAAAGGTGGGGCGTTACTGGTAACGTCTACAATAAAGTGTTATAAATGCCCATAATGCTATGGTTTAAGTCGCGACCGTTGCAGAGTGGAGGGCTTCTCGTCTTCTGGTGGTCGAGTGTCTTCAAGGTGGTCGAGTGTCTTCAAGGAAGTCGAGTGAGCACATCTTCATGGTCGAGTGGATGATATTTTCTCTTCGACTGCTTCTGATTCTTTGTAAAGATGTCCTCGGGGAGGGTATGCTGGACAGGTCCATGACCCTACCCTAGGTACATAGCTTCATCAGCGACCGAGGACATGCTTCTTTGCGAGTGTTGGCGAGACATTGGACAAGACCCCAAGACCGGCGCCGAACAAAAGCATTCAACTTTTTAGATTCGTGTCCACCGGGAGTTTCATGAGCGCAAGAAGTTTCCGCCTTACCAAATTGTGAGCACGTGCGGGTGAATGTCCATTTCCAAGCGATGGAGGGTGATCCAACATGAGTGCAACAAGTTTTGCGCCACTCTTGAGAGCATCAAGTCCCGCCCCGTGAGCGGCATCTGCATGCAAGACATGATATGCTAGCAAGCCGCCCTCTTTTGTGTCATCAAGTTCATGCTTGCGTGTTCATTTGCATATCATTTGCCCATATGCTTGCATGGAAACATTTTATAGGCATTTCAACCTTTGGAGGCATTCAAGGTTCAACACAATGGCAAGTGCTTCAACCTCTCCCATTGCTTTCGGGTCATCAAGAACGAGGAGAAGTTCAAGGCGCAATACACCGCCCTCAAGTCGCGTGGGGAGAAGAAAGCCGTGGAGGAGGTTGGGGAGGGCGAGCCGGCATGGCTGCGAGGAAAGACCAACTCCAAGAAGGAGGACAAGTGGGATGCGGCATCCAACGCCTTGATCGCAAGCGTGGAGGGCATGATGAACAAGAAGGACTCAAGGAAGGAGGAGCGCCGGCGTTTCAAGGCGGAGCAAATGGATGCTTTCATGGAGATCCAAAGGAGGAGGCTTGAGATGGACGCGGAGAAGCAAGCCAAGATGTTCGAGCTCGAGGCGGAGAAGCAAGCCAAGATGCTAGAGGTCGAGGCCGCCAACGTCAAGACCAAGGCCAAAGAATTGGCTCTCGCGAGCATGATGACCGGGGTGGAGATCATGAAGGTGGATCTCAACACCGTGTCGCCAAGGAAGAGGCCGTGGTTCGAGAAGATGCAGGCCGACATGCTCAAGTTCGACAATGAGTGATCTATGGAGGCGAGCGCCGTCTTTTTTGTATGCCAGCAGGTGTGCTGGCATGACCACGGGGGCTGCGATGGCGTGGTTGAACTCAAGCCCCCCCTTTTTTGTGTGCTGGCATGTGTGCCGGCCGGCTGGCGAGTGCGCCACCATGAACTGTGGTGAATTTTCTGAAGCCGACATTGTATGCCGGTGCTGGCATGATGAGACATGGCCACTGGCATGATCGGCCGCGGGCCTTTTTTTTAAAGTTGAGCGCGGACATGAAATGGGTCGGCGCGTTAGGCGCACTGCCGACCTAAATGCAAAACTGGACAGACGACGAGCGGGCGGCCGACCCAAACGGACAAAAAGCGAACAAATGCGCCGTTCGTTTGAGTCGCCCCATTGGAGTTGCTCTAATCTCCCACAAGTAACGTAGCAACAAGAAAAAAAATGGGAAAAAAATAAACCACAAATATATATGTCACATTTAGATGTGTCCTAAATAGTTTTTTGAGTCCATCCGCTGTGACAGGTGAATCGAAAGAATAGTCCAAGTCCAGGTTCAGCTCATATATAGTGTCCGCGTGGCCTTGCGCTATTTTCTGCACAAAAAGGCCTCGTGCCCTCCTCCGCTAGCTTGGTCCTCCTGTACACCCAACCAAACCCTTTTTTAGATGCCCAACCAAACCCTAACCTCGAGCAAGACAAGGGAAGCGCGCGATGATGGGAGTCATGGCGTGCGGGCGCGGCGCCGGCAAGACGGTGCAGGGCTCCCACGTGTTTGAGATCTCAGGATACAGCCTGCACGGGAAGCGACTCGGGGCTTCCAAGAGTGTAGAATCGGCCGTGTTCGACGTTGGCGGTCACCACTGGCAAATTACATTCTATACCCATGAGGAATCACCCATGCTCTCGGAGACTAGGTTGCAGTGTATCTCTCCTTATGGAGGAAGAAGAACAGCACCGCCAGGTGTTAAACTGTATAGTTATCTGGTATGGTTAGTATCTAGGGTTGTAGTTATCTCTTGTAACAACCTGTACTTATCCCTCTGTAAACGTGTGCCAACCCCTATGCATAGGTTCATGGGCGGAACCCGCAAGTTGATCACCAAAACATACATCAAGTGAATCACGTAGTATCCCATTGTCACCACAGATACGCACGGCAAGACATACATCAAGTGTTCTCAAATCTTTAAAGACTCAATCTGATAAGATAACTTCAAAGGGAAAACTCAATCCATCACAAGAGAGTAGAGGGGGAGAAGAAACATAAGATCCAACTACAATAGCAAAGCTCGCGATACATCAAGATCGTACCACCTCAAGAACACGAGAGAGAGTGATCAAACACATAGCCACTGGTACATACCCTCAACCTCGAGGATGGACTACTCCCTCCTTGTCATGGAGAGCACTGGGATGATGAAGATGGCCACAGGAGAGGGATTGCCCCCTCCGGCAGGGTGCCGGAACGGGTCTAGATTGGTTTTCTGTGGCTACGGAGGCTTCTGGCGGCGGAACTCTCGATCTATTGTGCTCCCAGATGTTTTTAGGGTATATGGAGATATATAGGCAGAAGAAGTACGTCAGGGGGGCCACGAGGGGCCCACGAGGGTGGAGGCGCGCTCCCCTGCCTCGTGGCCTCCTGGTAGATCCCCTGACGTGCACTCCAAGTCTTCTGGGCTTCTTCTGATCCAAAAATAAGTTCCGTGAAGTTTCAGGTCAATTGGACTCCGTTTGCTTTTCCTTTTCTTTGATATTCTAAAACAAGGTAAAAACAGAAACTGGCACTAGGCTCTGGGTTAATAGGTTAGTCCCAAAAATGATATAAAAGTGTATAATAAAGCTCATAAACATCCAAAACAGTAGATAATATAGCATGGAGCAATCAAAAATTATAGATACGTTGGAGATGTATCAGGGGGGTGTGCAGCCACTTCAATATCGAGGGCACCCCATGTGCCGCTTTAACGGAGAAGATGATGTCACCCGCTGCGTGTGTAAGGGACCGGACTCAGCTGCTGCTCTAGCAAAAATTTTGTCTGATTTGTTCGAGGGAGAGGAAGAGGAGTTCATCCGTATTAAGCCACGGGATGGATTCTCCATGTACAACGCTCCAAGCTGGGTAAGCTGTCACTCTTTACTCCCAACCTTCCCGCATTCTTCGTCATAAATACTCACCTTGCCGTTTCATGGCAGGAACTGCGAAAAGCTGTAAGGGAGGTCAACAGCCCACCTCCACAACCGGAGGACCCTGACCGGGCCCTCGATCCCGGAATCGAAGAGGATCCGGACATATTTGTGGAGCTGATAGACATGACATTCTATCAATTGAGCTGCGACGACGCCATGGTGGCCATCATGGCCGACTATCCTGGGCTACTCCCTGCATTGCATGTAAGAAAAACCGGAGTCCGAACTTCCGAGAAGGATCCCCTTTTATGCACTTCACCTACCGTACACATATGGTGTTTTACAGGGAAGGCCCTCGGGACGCCATGCCGAACCCGTAGTGACTCGCCAAAAAGGGACACCGAAGCTGGGTAGGCCAAAAAGGAAGGCGGTCAGGACTGAGACGCCGGCGCAGAGGTATGATACAGAACCTCGCTCTGTGGTTGTTGTCTTTCATAAAATACAATGACGTCCATGTTACCTAGTAGGAAAAACGCTCGCCGGACTATATCCGGAGAGGTTGCCGATCACGCCTCCACCAATATGGCTCCAGGGCCGGACATAGAGGCGGAAGCTAACACGGGGCGAACGCCGGATGCTCCTCCTACAGAGGATGCGGACAGACTATCCGCTATAAATTCCAAAGTGGAGAGCGCCATGAATCACAGGCGTCGCCGGGCCGTACTCCGTGACACTTGTTTCTCCCAAGAGGCGTTTGATGCCTTCAACTCAGGAGACGCGTACATCCGTGCTGCTCAAAACGGTCTAGCCAGAGCCACATACCAGTATGTAAAGGATATACGGGTAAGAAATCTGACGATTATATATATCAGTAGCCCCTGAGACTTGAAACAGTTGACACAACTGATTTAAGGATCATTATTTGTGCAGGTTCTTACAGAGAAGAATACCCAATTGTCTCAAGAGCTGGAAGAGTGCAAAGCCCAGCTACGGGCCGCGATTGCCGCGTTGAAGGAGTCCGAGAAGGCCCCCTCTGGTAACACTTGTTTCCATTGCAAAGAATGACAGGTACCAGATAGTATGCGGCATGCATGCAAATCTAACAGTAGATGTTGCAGATGACTCCAGAGTGAATCCGGAGGCCGTGCCGGAGAATGCAGAACCTGCTGATCGACAGCTAAATGCTGGTGAGCGCGTGCTTACGCGGGTCAGGCAGGAGAAAAATAATCTCCAGGACGCCAATATCCAGCTGGGCGTGGAACTGAAAGATGTCCGAGCCCAGCTTGCGGACTCCGTGAAGGAGAATAAGCGGCTTTGACGCGACATTTTCAGTAAGTGCTTGAACGAACTTTGGAAAGAGTTCGGCGAAGAAGCCGGCTAACAGAGTTATGTCTGCAGGTATGCTGACGGGTCATCCCGCGGAGGAGATGCCCGGGTCTGCTGGTGTTCTTCTACCAGAGCTCTCACAACTGCACAAACAAGTTCGGCAGGTGATGCAGGTTATTGCCAAGCCTTGTGGCCATCCGCGTCCCCGCCAGGAGGCATGTGGGAGCTTATAGAGAAGCTCAAGGGAGCGCGGCGGCGCTTCCGATTATGGAAGATATTAGCCTTCCGACAAGGTGCAAGGGAAGCCTGGGCCATGGTGAAGACACGATATACCAAAGCTGACCCAAATCACATGGCCGAGGTCGGACCTGTGGGGCCCGATGGGAAAGAGATCCCCGTCAGTTTGGTGTATGACCAAGTAGAATTAGCCGCAAAGTATTCCCAACAGGATTGTAGGCTACAGCCTGTTGGATGGTATAGAAGAAGAATTTAATCAGTCCTAGTGACTGTGTACTTCGAGTGACATATATAATGTCCCTAGCCGGATTGTAAATCATTTGTCATGGCGGACCTTTTCGCTTCGACCTCTAGACCCGATAGTCCGGAGTGTATCCGAATACCTGCTCGGTTATGTAAAAACCGGGGTATGCGTGGAAACCAGGCGTAGGGATCATAAGTGCTTGAACAGACAAGTACCCAACTAGCTATGTTATGTTACATGGATAGTAAGAAACATCTTCCAGGGAGAATAGTTCCATTAAGGGTTCCTTTCCCTGGGTACGCATCCCTAATGTGCATGTCCGAACTGTGAAAAGAGACGCATGCTATAAACATCTGGGGGCATGTATCAAAATAAATAAAAGTCATCTTTTGTTCACCGACCGAATATTCCCTTAAGAACGCTAGATTTCGGCTTCACCCAGTCTGAGGTACACATCCGGCTGACCCGGCAGTAACAATCGCAGAGGTGCTCCCCTTATGCCCTAGCCAAATTAACAGGAACGTAGGGCATAAATACAAGAGCCAGGCAACCCAGCTTGGCCAAAACTTAAGTCATATCGATGCATATAATGGCGAAAAAGGTACATGTGGAAGAATAACACATGTGTGGGGCATAAAGCCCAGAAAAATAGTTATATTAAGCTTCTGTATAAGAAGCCCCCATGTATAATGAGCGCGGTTAGCGCGTCGAGATTGTGTAGTCAAGACACAAGTTAGCCTTTTAAGGCCTTGAGGAGAATACAAAAAGAAGAAAGAGAGAAAAGACAGATACCGGATATGCAAAAAAAATTGACGGGGGTAAGGAGACGAACATAGAGTCCGGCACTAGGCGTAGAATCTTCGGAGTCTGGCTGCGTTCCATGGGTTTGGCTCGAGTCGATTGTCCGATGCATCCCACAGACGATATGCTCCACCGGTCAGAACCTGGTCAATAATGAAGGGACCTTCCCATTTGGGCTTGAGCTTGTTCTTTTTCTTCTCCGGCAGGCGTAGAACTAGTTCGCCAATGTTATAGGTTTTGGCCCGCACTTCTCTGCTTTGATACTTTCGAGCATGTTGCTGAGAGAATGCGGAACGGGCTTTTGCCATGTCCCACTCCTCCTCCAGGGCGTCCAAACTGTCCTGCCGATCGAGCTCGGCCTCTTTTTCTTCGTACATGCGCACTCGAGGTGAGTCATGAATTATGTCGCAAGGCAGAACCGCCTCTACGCCGTACACCATAAAAAAGATGTGTATCCGGTCGTGCGATTCGGCGTGGTCCGCAGCCCCCATAGTACGGAGTCGAGCTCCTCTACCCAGTGCGTGTTTGATTCCTTTAAGGACCGCACTAATCTGGCTTTGATGCCGCTCATGATAAGACCATTTGCTCGCTCGACTTGACTGTTAGTTTGCGGGTGATAGACAGAAGCATAATCGAGCTTGATGCCCATGTTGCTGCACCAAAGTTTTACCTTGTCGGCTGTAAAGTTCGTGCCGTTGTTAGTGATGATGCTGTGGGGGATGCCATAACGGTGTACAACCCCAGATATGAAGTCTATCACCGGTCCGGATTCAGCCGTTTTAACAGGTTTGGCTTCTATCCATTTGGTAAATTTATCCACCATGACCAGTAAGTATTTTTTCTTATGGGTTCCCCCTTTTAGGGGTCCGACCATATCAAGCCCCCCGATCGCAAAGGGCCAAGTAATGGGGATTGTTTGGAGAGCGGTAGGCAGCGTATGGCTTTGGTTTGGAAAAAGCTGGCAACCGATGCAACGTTGGACCAAGGCCTGTGCATCTGCTCGGGCCGTCGGCCAATAGAAACCTGTACGGAAGGCCTTGCTTACAAGGGCCCGGGCTGCGGCGTGGTGGCCGCCGAGTCTAGCATGGATTTCTGCCAAAAGTTTCCACCCTTCCTCTTCAGAGATGCACCTTTGAAGGACTCCGCTAGTGCTTTTCTTATAAAGCTCTCCCTCGTGGACCTTGTAGGCTTTAGACCACCGCACTATGCAGCGTGCCTCATTTTGGTCCTCGGTAGTTCTTGCCTGGTTAGGTAGGCCAGGAATGGTTCTGTCCACGGGGCGATGACGACCATTATCACGTGGGCTGAAGGTGTTATTTCGATGGCAGAGCCTCCGATTGTGTCAGAGTGTTCGGTATCTGGTGTTGTGGCCGGGTCCGGACTATGTTTACCGGTGTCCCCTTCCCATACCACGGATGACTTAAACAACCTTTCCAAGAAGATGCTAGGTGGGACAGGATCGCGCTTGGCGCTGATACGGGCGAGGATATCCGCCGCCTGATTGTTTTCCCGAGCCACATGGTGGAATTGAAGCCCCTCGAACCGAGCTGACATTTTGAGGACGGCGTTGTGATATGCCTCCATTTTCGGATCCTTGGCATCGAAGTCTCCATTTATTTGGGATATTGCGAGGTTCGAGTCCCCACGCACCTCCAGGCGTTGAATGCCCATGGAAACTGCCATCCGGAGACCATGTAATAGGGCCTCATATTCGGCTGCGTTGTTGGAGCTTGTGTATAGTATTTGGAGTACGTATTGAACTGTATCTCCGGTGGGGGACGTCAGGACGACGCCAGCCCCCAGACCAGCCAGCATTTTAGAGCCGTCAAAGTGCATGATCCAATTGGAGTACGCACCATACTCTTTAGGGAGTTCGGCTTCTGTCCACTCAACGACGAAATCGGCCAGTACTTGTGACTTAATGGCTCGCCGTGGTCTATATGTTATGTCGAACGGGAGGAGCTCGATAGCCCATCTGGCAATCCGGCCCGTGGCATCGCGGTTGTTTATTATGTCGTTGAGTGGTACTTCTGAGGCCACCGTAATTAAACACTCTTGAAAGTAGTGTCGTAATTTCCTGGATGCCATGAATACCGCGTATGCTATCTTTTGATAATGTGGGTACCGTGATTTGCATGGAGTGAGGACAGTGGATACATAATATACCGGCTTCTGAAGTGGGAATTTATGTCCGTCCGTCTCTCGTTCGACGACGAGACTGCGCTTACAACTTGGTGAGTTGCCGCCATATATAACAGCATTGGTTCGCCGACATTTGGCGCGGCCAAGATTGGGTTGGTGGCCAGGATGGCTTTTATTTCTTCCAATCTGGCCGTGGCTGTGTCCGTCCACTCGAAGTGTTCGCTGCGCCGAAGAAGGCGATAAAGGGGGAGTGCCTTTTCTCCTAATCGGGAGATAAAGCGGCTTAAGGCCGCCACACATCCAGTTAACTTCTGGATTTGCTTGAGGTCAGTTGGAATAGTGCAACACCCACGATGCGACTATATCTCCCACGTGTCGGAGCACGACTTAGAGGCATAACCACATTGTAGGCATGTCGCAAGAGGGGTAATCTTTACACATCCCATGTACTGAATAAGAAAGGGATAAAGAGTTGGCTTACAATCGCCACTTCACACAATACATGAATAAAGCATTACATCATCCAGATACAATCAAGGTCCGACTACGGAACCAAAATAAAAGAAGACTACCCCAAAAGCTACACAGATCCCCGATCGTCCCAACTGGGCTCCACTACTGATAAACTGAAAAGAAACAACACAATGGACAAGATCTTCATCAAGCTCCTCCTTGAGCTCGGTTGCGTCACCTGCACGGTTTCATCGGCACCTGCAAACTGGTTTTGGAAGTATCTGTGAGTCACGGGGACTCAACAATCTCACACCCTCGCGATCAAGACTATTTAAGCTTATAGGTAGGGAAAAAGGTATGAGGTGGAGCTGCAGCAAGCGACTAGCATATATGGTGGCTACCTTACGTAAATGAGAGCGAGAAGAGAAGGCAAAGCACGTTCGAGAATATATGATCAAGAAGTGATCCTATAACAACCTACGTTAAACATAACTCCAACATCGTGTTCACTTCCCGGACTCCGCCAAGAAGAGACCATCACGGTTACACACGCGGTTGATGCATTTTAATTAAGTTAAGTTTCAGGTTTTCTACAACCAGACATTACCAAATTCCCATCTGCCCATAACCGCGCGCACGGCTTTCGAAAGTTCAATCCATGCAGGGGTGTCCCAACTTAGCCCATCACAAGCTCTCACGGTCAACAAAGGATATTCCTTCTCCTAAGACAATCCGATCAGACTCGGCATCCCTGTCACAAGACATCCTCGACAATGGTAAAACAAGTCCAGCAACACTGCCCGAATGTGCCGACAAATACCGATAGGAGCTGCACATATCTCGTTCTCAGGGCACACTCAGATGAGACATCCTACGAGTAAAACCAACCCTCAAGTTGCCCTGAGGTGGCCCAGCAGTCTACTCGGTTGGACCAACACTCAGAGGAGCACTGGCCCAGGGGGGGTTAAAATAAAGATGACCCTTGAGTCCACGAAACCCAAGGGAAAAAGAGGCTAGGTGGAGAATGGTAAAACCAATGTTGGGCATTGCTGGAGGAGTTTTATTCAAAGCGAACTGTCAAGGGGTTCCCATTATAACCCAACCGTGTAAGGAACGCAAAATCTGGGAACATAACACCGATATGACGGAAACTAGGGCGGCAAGAGTGGAACAAAACACCAGGCCTAAGGCCGAGCCTTCCACCCTTTACCAAGTATATAGATGCATTAAGTAAATAAGATATATTGTGATATCCCAACAAATATCCATGTTCCAAACATGGAACAAGCTCCAAGCTTCACCTGCAACTAACAACGCTATAAGAGGGGCCGAGCAAAGCGGTAACATAGCCAAACAACGGTTTGCTAGGACAAGGTGGGTTAGAGGTTCATGGCAATATGGAAGGCATGATATAGCAAGTGGTAGGTATCGCAACATAGGCATAGCAAAAGAGCGAGCATCTAGCAAGCAAAAATAGAAGTGATTTCAAGGGTATGGTCATCTTACCTGATATCCATGAAGAAGACAAACAGACGTAGCCAACGGATCCTCACAAACGCAGCGTTACCGGATTACCGAGAAGAAGTACACCGGAAAGAAAGCAAACAACATAGTAAACAATCATCACATAAGCATGGCACGATGCGCAAACAATTATGATGCATGTCCGATTTAATGAGGCATGGCATGGCAAAGTGCACAAGCAATTCTAAAAATTAAGTGGAGCTCAATATGCAACGAGTTGCATATTGATGAAACACCACGACAAGTTATTTAGTTCGATCTCGTTTATGTACCCAACAATATTATATGTTCATTAACATGGCAAGGGGTGAAGCACAACAAAACTACCTATCTAGGCAAGTTTAAATGAGGCCGGAAACAACGAACAACAATTCCGTTAAATCCACATATGCATATTTTAGGTTTGGTACTGTTCTGCCTTAAACCATATTTTAGAGTTGTTAAACATGCAAGATGAGTGCACCATGTTAAACTATGCATTTTCCACCCCATTTACATATAAAGTTTATTAAATTTGGAGTAACGGTTATTTATTTATGAATTAAAGCATTTTAGCATGGCATAGGAGCAAATTAAAGCAAACATCATTTTAAACATTTTAAACATAGATGAAAGTTGGATATTAATAAACTAGACAAAATTCTAGACATTTTACATATAAAGTTTGTTTTAATCCGATGCACGGGTGAGAAGTTATTAGATGCATGATTCTAGGGAATAAAATGCAAAACAATTATTTCAGGAAAAAACTAAATTCGTAGCAGCAGGAAAAAAACACAACGGGCCGAATCTGGCTAGGCCAAGTGTACAGGAGAGGGCTGGAGGGGCTGCTCACTTTGGGCCAGGCCCAGGTGGAGGAGGAAGGCTAGCAGGGGCTGGGCCGGGAGGCCTAGCGCTGGGCCTCGGTGCAACGCAAGAGGAGGCCCACACGTGGGCGCTGATCTGGCGGTTGAGCGGTTCAGCGAGGCAGGACTGGTCAACGCGAGCGCTCGACCCCTTCCCTGGTTCGAACGAAGCAGAGTACGCAGGGGAACGGCGGCAAGGCAGCAGCGGAGGGCGACGTCTAGCGCGATGCAGGGGAACTTGACGCAACTCCGGCGAGCTGAGGACTTCGGCGGAACGACAGGGATGGAGCGGACGAATGGACCCAGCCCTATGGAGCCGATTTGACCAAAGGCGAGGCGAGGCGTGGAACGGGGCAAAGATGGGCTTCAGGTCCAGGCAGTTATGGCGGGGAGGCGCTCTGACGAGGCAGGGGACGGCCGGAGGTCGGGGATGGACTAGACCCTCCATTCCCAGTTAGATTCGGTGAAGACTTGAGGTCCAGGAGCCATGGCGTCCTCGGGAGCTCCTGAGGTCATCCATGGCAGAGAGGGAGAGAGGTTAGAGAGGAAGAAAAAATACGGCAGGGCGAGAGAGAGGAGTTCAGAGAGAAGGAACGACATAGGGGAAGAAGAAGGAAGAGCAGGGGCACACCGGACGACCTGCGAGGGGCGGTGCCGCCGGGGCCAACGACGAGGACGGAGGGGCGGAGCAGGGGCTTGCACGAGGGAGCGGGAGGTTCGCTGGGGGTCTCTGCTCGCGAAAAACTGGGAGCGAGGCTGCGGTGGCGACCGTGGTGGTGCTGGATCCGGTCACGGGAGGTCGTCGGGGTCTCGTTCCCTGCCGGATAGAAGCGGAGGCGAGCCGGGCGGACTTGGAGCCCCATGGCGCGAGGTGAGGTGCGCTGCTGCGCTGGCAACCGGTGGGGAGCTGCTCGTGATCCCCTCTGGATCGAGCAGGGGAGGCGTCGGTGGATGGAGGGGGCTAGATTGGTGGAGCGCACTGGTTGGGTGAGAAGGGGATCTGAGAGGTTCCCAAGGAAGATGCAGTGGCAGCGCAGAATAGGAAAGACGGGACAGCTCCCCTAAATCTTATCGTTGGATCTGATATTTATATCAGATGAGTTTTAGGTTAGGGGCGAACTCATCCCTCTGATCAAAATCGGACGGTCGAGGATAAATAGCTTAGGAGAGTCCAATGAGAAACCGATGATGTTTTGTAGACGTTTGGGGATGATCCGGACACAACGGTGGCGACAGTCCGGATCTGGTTCGGGAAAACTTTCGGACGCGCGCGAGGGGGGGGGGCTGACGAGAGAGGTTAGGTTGGACCTGGCGGTAGGTAGTGGGCTGTGTAGACGGTCTCGAGCTGAGAGAAGAGAAGAGAGGGAGGCCCGGCGACTGTTTTCGGAGACCAAAACGTCCGACGTGTGCCCGGCTATAATGCCGCTATAGTTTAATGGTTGGGCTATCAAATGAACTTCGAATGCGATGAAACTTGACAGGCGGTCTATCTACACTATAATAAGACCACACGCCAACTTTCAACCCAATCCGAGAACATTTTCCGGCCACTTATAAAATACTATTTCAGACATGCCGCGGGCGCGTGCAAGTGTGTCTGGGCTCAGAACGGACAACGGAGAGAATGAGGAGACCGGGACGGATGCAAGTTTTGAAAACATGATGATGCAATGCACATGATGACATGACAAGATGCAACACGCAAGCGAATGACAAGGCAATAACAGCGAATAACTGGAAGACACCTGGCACATCGGTCTCGGGGCGTCACAACACTCCACCAGTACGAGAGGATCTCGTCCCGAGATCTAGAATGGCACCGGAGGGACAACGAAAGAGAAAGAGGAGGGTAAAACTAAGTTGCTTCTTTGACAAACGAGTGAAACCAACGAACCTTGAGAGGTTGAACAACTTCGAGAAAAAATACAACAGAGATGAACAAAGTTGAAAACACTCCGTTAGAAAAGAGGAACAAGGAACATTACTAGAACCTTGTAGGTTGAAAGGCATAAGAAAAGTGTTACAACGAGCAAGAGGTACATTCAAGTACTCCAGTTGAAACGAGAAGACAAATATATGAACTTGGCAAAATGAAAGCACTTGGATGTTACTCCGGTTAGAAAAGGAATGATAGCCACAACACTCCGGTTAAAACAAGATAGAGAAGGGATAAGAATGATGTAATTTGGGCAGCACTCCGACCGAAAAGAAAAGGAATTGAATAAGAACTTGGTAAGATGAGAAGATACTTGATGAAATCACAACATACTGCCTCCGGAACTATTAAATGAATGGAACAAGGGGTAAGAAAGATCTCAGACAGCACTCCGGTTGATAGAGATGCAAGGCTAGATAAGGCCAAAAGAACTTGAGCAAAAGGGCACAACACTCCGGTTAAATGGATAGGCATGAAAAGAACATGATCGTTGACAAAAACGAGATGACGGGTGAAAAGAAAAACATCGCAATGCCTCCGGAACGAAAGAATAGAAGATAGATAATTGAACTAGGAGAATGGAGAAGAAAATGCCAACTTCTGCCACAGAAGAGCTTGAAAAGGCATCTTTAGGAGAAGGGTCGAACGGAATCGTTGGAAAACCAACAACGAAAAGAGTAAGCTTGTTGAGGGCTTATGGAAAACATATCAAGAACTTGAGGTGAAAACCCGCCATAAATGGAAACAAGATTGGATTGATATGAACAAGGACACAAGAAACTTATTTCACCGGGAGGATAAATGAAGAACTTGGGTCATTTATAAGCACCATAAATAGCAACAATCCTTAGGGAAAGCTTTAGATGAAATATAACCCAAGATAACTCCAACAAAGCGATTGATGGATTGAGAAGAGCTCATGCTCGAAGAAATTGGTGGGTTTAACTATCTCATTCTTGACAATTGTTGTATCATGAAACACGATCTCAAATAGTCACTAATGGCATAACACCACCTCAAATGATAAGGTTGAAATAATTGCACTTTGAAATGCAAGATAAAGAATACTTGAGCTCCTCTGAAAAGAATCTCAATGAACACTTCGAGAAGGAATTAAATCCTTGATGAACCACCATGTTGAGCCCCCATGAAGAACTTCGGAAATAAAAGAATGATCAAAAGAAAGAGAAGTTGAGAACATAAGGTGAAGCCTTGTAATGATTTAGATGGATCTCCATGGTGATATAATTGCGAGAGCTTGGAACTCCGGGAAAGAAAAGATGAAACAGTTGAAAACCGAGAACTTGATGAGCCTCTGGAATAAGGAATTAATCACTTGGACGAAACAAGAATAAGAATTACATTATGCTTATCCTTCACCAATTAAATTGATGACAAGCAACATAGTTGGAATACAACTTATCCCGTAGAAAATATTAAGAGAGATATAATTCGAACTTGAGAAGGTCTTCAACGAACCACCGGAAGGGTTGAAACAACGAATAAATTGATATGATAACCCAAGAATAGAACTCTTGAACGAACCACCGTATGAATTGAAAATGAACGAAGAAAAGGGGTGAATCAGCGATAAGAATTAGCAAATGAACGAAGATACATGAGAGAGTTTAGATACAAAATAACGAAGAGATCATGAACTGATTAGAGAATATACTTGAATGATGCACCGGTAAGATTTGGAGAACGAGAGCTGAAAGATGAGAATGAATAACCCAAAATGATGGCCTTCGGACGATCGAACTGAAAAGACTCATGAATTGCTCCGGATGGGTGAAAAGAATTCTCACAATCGAAAACAATTATGAGAGGATGGCATAAAGCTAGCACCATGAATCTTGAAGAGAATGGAGCAAGATTAAAGAGAAACTCTTCTTCGATCTTCAAATGTTGAGAATGACGACGAGAAAAAACCCACCATGAGTTGTTGAGACACTCTGGTATGAAAATTATAAAGGTTGAACCAACGATGAAATAATTTGACAGATCTTGGAGAAAGGCATTTGACTGATGATAACTCATTCTTACGTCAAACTTTGAAAGAATTTGAGGATAGCTCAGGGAAAATAAGAAGAGTCAGGTAAGATCCTGGGAAAAGACCTGTGGGTTAGGGCCCACTCAAAAGATACACCGTTGAACGATTTAAAAGAGAGATTGCACCGGTTGAATTAAATGGCTTGAATGCTATAACCACCTCGAAAGAGCTTGAACGAATGCAGAGTGGAAACACGAATCTTGGAGGTATCTTGAGCACTACGAAACAATTGAATAGCAAGCGGGGAATATTAAGAGGTGCACCGGCATGAGAAGACATTTGAAACGAGGAAAAAGGATATGATCAACACCAAATCTTGAATTGGATCCACCGGAGAAGAAAGAGAATGAAGAATGATGAACTTAAGCTCCGTTAGTATCTTCATGAGAATCACCGGATAAGAACATTAATGGAAAAGGGAATGGAGAGGCTTCCCATCAATAAGATGATACTTGATTAAGAAATCTGAGTCCTTAAAAAAAAAAGGGGGGGGGGGGGGGGAAAACAAAGGCAATTTGGGGCGAATTAAACAACACCGTTGACGAAAACTGAGATTGGATCTTGCAAATGTTGAAAATGAACGGATCTACTTGAAGAGACACACGCCGGTTGAAAAGGGATTGACATGACAATCTCAATAAACGAGAAGGATTAGTATTCACATAGGAATATGAGAACACCACTTAGGGAAGGTATCGAATCAACATTTGACTTTGAAGCAACTCGAATACCACAACTGAAAACAAAAACAAAGGATTGGCTTGCAGAATAAGCCGGAACAAACATATGATAGAAATTTCGTCCGAAGTTTTCGTGCTGGGGTCTACACGGGCTCGATCGTACAGCACCATCATGTACAAGGCAGTGCACATGACATACGAAGCGTCCCCGAGTCAGCATAGCCAAGGACTCTTTAAGACACAACGAGACCACTGTAAAACCAACCGTGGATAGGCGGACCACTAGACGTCGAACCCCAATTTCGTATCATACATCTGTCGGAAAGATATCCTAAGAGCTACTTGAATTCCCACTTATAAACTCTCGAAACTTTCCGGTTATGCAATCAGGTGTTGGGGATACAGGGGAAGCATAATATCTCACCCAAAAACTAGCAAATCCTACATCCAGCTGTATCCATCCTTCAACACATAACCAAGAAACCTTCGGAAATCGTTTACCTCAACCTTCGAAAAGCATCCGTTATACGAGTTATGGCAATATTCCCGAACTCCCGCCCCAGTACTGGGTGGTGTCGAGGTTATCTCACCAACAACTGCATAAAAGAGATTTTCGATGTCGGTGAAACTCAGGTATTCCAGAATCTCAACGATAAAATTGTGACGACAACACCTCGGAGCTCAACTCCCCAGGACACTGCCACAACCCCTAAATGTCAGGAGGCACCAAGAACAATGTTCTCGTCACAAAACCATCGGAACGATTCCAAGATACCCGCGTGATCCTAAAAAAAATTAAGTGAAATTTGAGAAGAGAAGAGTCAAAACTCTACGTTAGGATGCCTCACCAGAGCGACGAAGGGACTGAGGAGTAAAAAGAATTTCTAACTCTCCGATATATATAATCCTAAATGACTCAAAACATTTTTCTAGACTCAACAACGCCAACGATTCGATCAAGCAGGGGGCTCCTAAGTCGGGGAAGGCTCTGATTACCAACTTGTAACACCCACGATGCGGCTATATCTCCCACGTGTCGGAGCACGACTTAGAGGCATAACCACATTGTAGACATGTCACAAGAGGGGTAATCTTTACACATCCCTTGTACTGAATAAGAAAGGGATAAAGAGTTGGCTTACAATCGCCACTTCACACAATACATGAATAAAGCATTACATCATCCAGATAAAATCAAGGTCCGACTACGGAACCAAAATAAAAGAAGACTACCCCAAAAGCTACACAGATCCCCGGTTGTCCCAACTGGGCTCCAGTACTGATCAACTGAAAAGAAACAACACAATGGACAAGATCTTCATCGAGCTCCTCCTTGAGCTCGGTTGCGTCACCTGCACGGTTTCATCGGCACCTGCAAACTGGTTTCGGAAGTATCTGTGAGTCACGGGGACTCAGCAATCTCACACCCTCGCGATCAAGACTATTTAAGCTTATAGGTAGGGAAAAAGGTATGAGGTGGAGCTGTAGCAAGCGACTAGCATATATGGTGGCTACCTTACGCAAATGAGAGAGAGAAGAGAAAGCAAAGCAAGTTCGAGAATATATGATCAAGAAGTGATCCTATAACAACCTACGTCAAACATAACTCCAACACCGTGTTCACTTCCCGGACTTCGCCGAGAAGAGACCATCACGGTTACACACGCGGTTGATGCATTTTAATTAAGTTAAGTTTCAGGTTTTCTACAACCGGACATTAACAAATTCCCATCTGCCCATAACCGCGAGCACGGCTTTCGAAAGTTCAATCCATGCAGGGGTGTCCCAACTTAGCCCATCACAAGCTCTCACGGTCAACGAAGGATATTCCTTCTCCCAAGACAATCCGATCAGACTCGGCATCCCGGTCACAAGACATCCTCGACAATGGTAAAACAAGTCCAGCAACACCGCCCGAATGTGCCGACAAATCCCGATAGGAGCTGCACATATCTCATTCTCAGGGCACACTCAGATGAGACATCCTACGAGTAAAACCAACCCTCAAGTTGCCCCGAGGTGGCCCCGCAGTCTACTCGGTTGGACCAACACTCAGAGGAGCACTGGCCCAGGGGGGGTTAAAATAAAGATGACCCTTGAGTCCACGAAACCCAAGGGAAAAAGAGGCTAGGTGGCGAATGGTAAAACCAATGTTGGGCATTGCTGGAGGAGTTTTATTCAAAGCGAACTGTCAAGGGGTTCCCATTATAACCCAACCATGTAAGGAACGCAAAATCTGGGAACATAACACCGATATGACGGAAACTAGGGCGGCAAGAGTGGAACAAAACACCAGGCCTAAGGCCGAGCCTTCCACCCTTTACCAAGTATATAGATGCATTAAGTAAATAAGATATATTGTGATATCCCAACAAATATCCATGTTCCAAACATGGAACAAGCTCCAATCTTCACCTGCAACTAACAACGCTATAAGAGGGGCCGAGCAAAGCGGTAACATAGCCAAACAATGGTTTGCTAGGACAAGGTGGGTTAGAGGCTCATGGCAATATGGAAGGCATGATATAGCAAGTGGTAGGTATCGCAGCATAGGCATAGCAAAAGAGCGAGCATCTAGCAAGCAAATATAGAAGTGATTTCGAGGGTATGGTCATCTTGCCTGAGATCCCGCAAGGAAGAAGAACGAGTCCATGAAGAAGACAAACGGACGTAGCCAACGGATCCTCACAAATGCAACGTTACCGGATTACCAAGAAGAAGTACATCAGAAAGAAAGCAAACAACATAGTAAACAATCATCACATAAGCATGGCACGATGCGCAAACAAGTATGATGCATGTCCGGTTTAATGAGGCATGGCATGGCAAAGTGCACAAGCAATTCTACAAATTAAGTGGAGCTCAATATGCAATGAGTTGCATATTGACAAAACACCACGACAAGTTATTTAGTTCGATCTCGTTTATTTACCCAACAATATTAAATGTTGATTAACATGGCAAGGGGTGAAGCACAACAAAGCTACCTATCTAGGCAAGTTTAAATGAGGCCGGAAACAACAAACAACAATTCCGGTAAATCCACATATGCATATTTTAGGTTTGGTACTGTTCTGCCCTAAACCATATTTTAGAGTTGTTAAACATGCAAGATGAGTGCACCATGTTAAACTATGCATTTTTCCACCCCATTTACATATAATGTTTATTAAATTCGGAGTAACGGTTATTTAGTTATGAATTAAAGCATTTTAGCATGGTATAGGAGCAAATTAAAGCAAACATCATTTTAAACATAGATGAAAGTTGGATATTAATAAACTAGACAAAATTCTAGACATTTTACATATAAAGTTTGTTTTAATCTGATGCATGGGTGAGAAGTTATTAGATGCATGATTCTAGGGACTAAACTGCAAAACAGTTATTTCAGGAAAAAGCTAAATTCGTAGCAGCAGGAAAAAAACACAACGGGCCGAATCTAGCTAGGCCAAGTGTACATGAGAGAGCTGGAGGGGCTGCTCACTTTGGGCCAGGCCCAGGTGGAGGAGGAAGGCCAGCAGGGGTTGGGCCAGGAGGCCTAGCGATGGGCCTGGGTGCGAGGCAAGAGGAGGCCCACGCGCGGGCACTGATCTGGCGGTTGAGCGGTTCAGCGTGGTAGGACTAGTCAACGCGAGCGCTCGTCCCCTTCCCTGGTTCGAACGAAGCAGAGTACGCAGGGGAACAGCGGCAAGGCAGCAGCGGAGGGCGACGTCTGGCGCGATGCAGGGGAACTTGGCGCAACTCCAGCGAGCTGAGGACTCCGGCGGAACGGCAGGGATGGAGCGGACGAACGGACCCAGCCCTATGGAGCCGATTTGACCAGAGGTGAGGCGAGGCGTGGAACGGGGCGAAGATGGGCTTCAGGTCTAGGCAGTCATGGCGGGGAGGCGCTCCGGCGAGGTAGGGGACGGCCGGAGGTCGGGGATGGACTAGACCCTCCATTCCCAGTCAGATCCGGCGAAGACTTGAGGTCCAGGAGCCATGGCGTCCTCGGGAGCTCCTGAGGTCATCCATGGCAAAGAGGGAGAGAGGTTAGAGAGGAAGAAAAAATATAGCAGGGCGAGAGAGAGGAGTACAGAGAGAAGAAACGGCATAGGGGAAGAAGAAGGAAGAGCAGGGGCACACCGGATGACCTGCGAGGGGCGGCGCCACCGGGGCCAACGGCGAGGACGGAGGGGCGGAGCAGGGGCTTGAACGAGGGAGCGAGAGGTTCGCTGGGGGTCTCTGCTCGCGAAAAACTAGGAGCGAGGCTGCGGTGGCGACCGTGGTGGTGCTGGATCTGGTCACGGGAGGTCGTCGGGGTCTCGTTCCCTGCCAGATAGAAGCGGAGGCGAGCCGGGCGGACTTGGAGCCCCATGGCACGAGGTGAGGTGCGCTGCTGCGCTGGCAACTAGTGGGGAGCTGCTCGTGATCCCCTCGGGATCGAGCAGGGGAGGCGTCGATGGATGGAGGGGGCTAGATTGGTGGAGCGCACTGGTTGGGTGAGAAGGGGATCTGAGAGGTTCCCAAGGAAGATGCAGTGGCGGCGCAGAATAGGAAAGACGGGACAACTCCCCTAAATTTTAGGGTTGGATCTGATATTTATATCAGATGACTTTTAGGTTAGGGGCTAACTCGTCTCTCCGATCAAAATCAGACGGTCGAGGATAAATAGCTTAGGAGAGTCCAATGAGAAACCGATGATGTTTTGTAGACGTTTGGGGATGATCCGGACACAACGGTGGCGACAGTCTGGGTCGGGTTCGGGACAACTTTCGGACGCGCGCGAGGGGGGGGGGCTGACGAGAGAGGTTAGGTTGGACCTGGCGGTAGGTACTGGGCTGTGTAGACGGTCTCGAGCTGAGAGAAGAGAAGAGAAGAGAGGGAGGCCCGGCGACTATTTTCGGAGACCGCAAACGTCCGACGTGTGCCCGACTATAATGCCGCTATAGTTTAACGGTTGGGCTATCAAACGAACTCTGAATGCGATGAAACTTGACAGGCGGTCTATCTACACTATAATAAGACCACACGCCAACTTTCAGCCCAATCCGAGAACATTTTCCGGCCACTTATAAAATACTATTTCGGACATGCCGCGGGCGCGTGCAAGTGTGTCTGGGCTCAGAACGGACACCGGAGAGAATGAGGAGACCGGGACGGATGCAAGTTTTGAAAACATGATGATGCAATGCACATGATGACATGACAAGATGCAACACGCAAGCGAATGACAAGGCAACAATAGCGAATAACTGGAAGACACCTGGCACATCGGTCTCGGGGCGTCACAGATAGCCAACTGCGACAGAGCTCGGATTTTAGCCGGATTTGCTTCAATTCCTCTACTGGAGACGATGAAGCCCAGGAGCTTTCCGGCGGGTACGCCGAAAATGCATTTTTCCGGATTGAGCTTAATGTCGTATGTTTGGAGATTGTCGAACATGAGCCTCAAGTCGTCTATTAGGGAGTCGACATGTCTGGTTTTAACGACCACATCGTCTATGTATGCCTCCACTGTTTTGCCGATCTGCTTTTCCAGACATGTCTGGATCATGCGTTGATACGTTGCGCCGACGTTTTTGAGCCCGAAGGGCATTGTGTTAAACAGAAGGGGCCGTATGGAGTGATAAATGCCGTTGCAGCTTGATCAGACTCCGCCATCTTAATTTGGTGGTAACCGGAGTATGCGTCGAGGAAGCACAATGAGTCATGTCCTGCGGTGGCGTCGATAATTTGATCGATGCGGGGGAGGGGGAAGGGATCCTTTGGGCAAGCCTTATTAAGGTCCTTGAAGTCGACGCATAGGCGCCATGATTTGTCCTTCTTTGGTACCATTACCAGGTTTGCTAGCCAGTCCGGATGTTTTATTTCTCTAATGAATCCGGCCTCCAGTAACTTGGGTAGCTCCTCTCCCATGGCTTGTCGCTTAGGTTCGGAGAAACGCCGAAGAGTCTGCTTGACCGACTTGAATCCTTTTAGAATGTTAAGGCTATGTTCGGCCAGCCTGCGTGGGATTCCTGGCATGTCTGAAGGATGCCAGGCGAATATGTCCCAATTCTCGCGCAGGAACTCCCGTAGTGCGACGTCTACAGTGGGGTTTAACTGTGCCCCGATGGATGCTGTTTTTGTGGGGTCCGTTGGATGGACTTGGAATTTGACTATTTCATCCGCTGGTTTAAAAGAGGTGGACTTGGATCTTTTGTCGAGTATCACGTCGTCCCTGTCCACTGTGGAGCGCATCACAATTAATTCCTCCGTCGCAAGGGCTTCGGATAATGCCTCGAGGGACAGTGCAGTTGTTTTGTTCTCGGCGTGGAGTGCTATGTCCGGATCACTAGCTAGAGTGATGATTCCATTGGGCCCGGGCATTTTGAGCTTCATGTACCCGTAATGGGGTATGGCTTGGAAGATCGTGAATGCCTCCTGCCCTAGATGGGCGTGGTATCCGCTACTAAACGGGGCCACTTGGAATGTTATTTCTCCAGACCTGTAATTCTCCGGAGTGCCGAATACCACATCTAGTGTGATTTTCCCAGCGCAACGTGCCTCTCGACTGAGGATGATTCCTCGGAAGGTCGTGCTGCTTTGCTCAATACGGTTTCTGTCTATTTCCATTTTTTGAAGAGTCTCCTCATAAATGAGGTTTAATCCGCTGCCGCCGTCCATGAGCACTTTAGTAAGCCGAAAACCGTCCGCAATTGGACTGAGGACCAAGGCAGCTGGTGCTCGGGCTGTTCAGAATTTAGGTTCATCATTGGCATTGAAGGTGATAGTCGTGTCGCTCCATGGATTTATTGCTGCCACGTGGCAGACTTCGACAAGGCTGCGGAGTGCTCGCTTACGCCTATTATTTGAGGTGAAGTTCTCGAAGACTGTCAATACTATATTGTTATCCATGGGATGGTGCTCTGTGGTGTTTTGAATGAGGAGATCCTCACTGCTCTTGGCCACCTGCCAGAGTACCCAACATGCTCTAAGGCTGTGTGTTGGTATGGTATCCGCTGTATTATGAATTTTGCAGGGCCCGTTAAGCCATCCCTCCAATACGGTTCCACACCCTATAGTGGGATTTTGCTTCTTTGTAATTGACTCGGGCGACTTATGAGAGTGCACCCTTTTAGTTCGGACTGGGGGTTTTGTCAGAGCCGGATTATCCCAAAATTTTGTTTGGGTTTTCCAGGCGCTTTCCATCGCATAGTACTTCCGTACTATGGCCGCCAAGTCAGCGAAGTGTTCTATGTCATGGCGACTTATGAAGTTGAGGATTCCCTTGTCAGTGCAATTGTTGCAAAAGAACGAAATTGCGTCTTCCTCGCGACAGTCCTTGACCTTGTTCATTACAAGGAGGAATCTGGCCCAATAGTGATGTACGGTTTCTTGGGGCTCTTGCCTAATGTGGGAAAGATCGTTTATATCTGGGTGGGTGGGTGGATTTAAGTCCAGACCTTGACCCAATCTGAGACCCAGGGGCGGGGGAGTTTCCGATCTTGGAAGTTCAGGCTCCGGGATGTTGCTCCGCAGGTTCGGCATGATGCCTGATTCTAGGTTCAGGGTTAGGGCAATGTCCTCCCGTGGACGGCTATCCGGCTCGGAGAGCTCGGGGATCCAGACATAGTTCGTCCTCAGGATAGAGGAAGAATCGCCGCATTGCTCCTCCACCACCGTTATCTGATGGGTGACCGCGGAGAGTTAATCTCCCTTTGGTCGGGTTTAAGCCCAATCCGATCGTAGTCCGTAGCGACTCCAAGAGCGGCGATGCGATCCAAGAGCTCGTTCAAGGAGGAGAGCTCCATCAGATCCATCTGCTCGGTGAATTTCGAGCCGATGTGGAAGCTATTTTTGATGACCCGAGAAGTCATCGTCGGCGCAGCGGCCGAGCGGGCGGTCATGATGAAGCCGCCTAGTCGAAGAGTTTGGACTACAGCCAGGGCTCCCACAGAGGTGATGTTTTTCTTGACAACGAGACGAGCCATCCCTCCTTATGATGACGACACAGTGGAACTCTCAATGAAAGCACCAATGCCGGTGTCAAAACCCGCGGATCTCGGGTAGGGGGTCTCGAACTGTGCGTCTAAGGCGGATGGTAACAGGAGGTGGGGGACAAGATGTTTACCCAGGTTCGGGCCCTCTCGATGGAGGTAATACCCTACATTCTGCTTGATTGATCTTGATGATATGAGTATTACAAGAGTTGATCTACCACGAGATTATAGAGGCTAAACCCTAGATACTAGCCTATGGTATGATTGTTGTTGTCCTACGGACTAAACCCTCCGGTTTATATAGACACCGGAGGGGGCTAGGGTTACACCGAGTCGGTTACAAGGGAGGAGATTTACATATCCGTACTGCCAAGCTTGCCTTCCACACCAAGGAGAGTCCCATCCGGACACATGACGAAGTCTTCAATATTGTATCTTCATAGTCCAACAGTTTGGCTGTCCGGAGACCCCCTAATCCAGGACTCCCTCAGACATCATCACCGCCTTCATCATCGGACTCGACAGCGACTACGAGCCCCTCAACGGCTATCACGACCCGCATCGACGTCATGACATTGGGAGAACTCTACTCCCATGCCATCTCCTTCGAGCGCCGCCACGAGTATCACACGGCTCGTCTTCAACTCCATACGGGCGGCTCCTCCATCAACTGTGTCGCTCGCGACAACAACGGCAACACCAACAACCGCGGCAAGGGTCGCGGCAACTCCGGTGACCGTGGTGAATACAACAACAACAACCGCGGCGGGTATCGCGGTGACCGTGGCGGTGGTGGCAATCGCCAGAACGGCAACCATGGTGGTGACCGTGGCGACCACGGTGGTGGCGGGGATGCACGTCTGCAGTGCCAACTCTGCCGGGGCCCTGGGCACTATGCCTGGGAGTGTGCTCAATGCTACAACCACGCCTTCCAACCTCAACACTCCAAGATGGCGGGTCTAGCCGCCGCGTCACCACCATCCATCCTCGGCGATCCTACCTGGTTCACCGACACGGGGGCCACCGACCACATCACGTTGGACCTGGACCGCCTCACCGTGAGGGAGAAGTATCCTGAAAGGGACCGCATCCACACTGCCGACAAATCAGGTTTGCACATAGCTCATCGTGGTCATGCTCTCCTTCCCACATCCTCTGCCAACCTCAAACTTCGCAACATACTACATGTTCCCAATGCTGACAAGAACCTCCTCTCTGTTAATCGCCTTGCCATTGACAATCATGCTTATCTAAAATAGTATCCTACTCATTTTCTTATGAAGGATTTGACAACCAAGAGGGTTCTTCTTCAAGGAAGATGTGAAAATGGGCTCTATCCCATTCGGCCCTCACGTTCTCATGCCCTGTCTTCAGTTAGGCTCTCTGCTGAAGATTGGCATGCTAGGCTCAGCCACCCATCCACACAAGTTGTTCAGCATGTTCTGGCGTCCAATAAATTAGCATCGTCAAGTCGGGCTTTGACCCATGTGTGTAATGCTTGTCAACAAGGCAAAACACATTAGCTACCTTTCCCTAGATCTTCAAGTGTTTCCTTGTTTCCTTTGGAACTTATTTTTTCGGATGTGTGGGGACCTGCCAAAACCTCCTCTGGTGGGTTCCAATATTATTTTTCATATATTGATGATTATAGTAAATTTGTGTGGATTTATCTCCTCAAGAGAAAGTGTGATGTGTTTGATGTTTTTCGTGATTTTCTTGCCCATGTTGAACGCATCCTATCTCGTAAAATCTTGTGTGTTCAATCCGACTGGGGTGGGGAATACGAAAAACTTAGCAACATCTTTTTTCGGCAACTTGGCATTGCTCACCACGTCTCTTGCCCACACACACACCAACAGAATGGCTCGGTCGAAAGAAAGCATCGTCACATTATTGACATGGGTCTCTCTCTATTATCACATGCATCTATGCCCCTTCGCTTTTGGGACGAGGCATGCATGTCTGCATGCTACCTTATCAACCGACTACCTAGTCGTGTCATTGGTAATCTTAGTCCCACGGAAAAATTGTTTTCCACCAAACCTGACTATGTATCTCTTCGCACGTTCGGGTGTGCATGTTGGCCCAACTTGCACCCCTATAACACTCATAAACTTGCGTTTCGATCTCAACAGTGTGTGTTTGTCGGGTACAGTATCCGTCACAAAGGCTATAAATGTCTTCACCCCCTCTATTTTACTATCAATGCACCATAATTTTACGTTCCGTAAGTTTTGTCTTATTTCCGACGCAAAAAGGGACCGTAAGAAAATATATAATCGCCGTAAAAAATATTTTATGTTATGTAAAATTACAAAGGTAAAAACATAGTCTAAAGTACACATAAACTTCAAATTTTCTTGTTTGATGACCTATATTTTTATTTTCTTATGTCAAATTTTACCTAGTGAATCAATAGGAATGTAACTATTTGAATTCCAAACGTAATTTAATTATGAAATGATCGCAAGATTACCTCGGGTGAAGAATAACTTATGTTGCACCCTGGGTGATGTATAGTAACACTATATATATATTGTCTTTGATGAACACATTTTTCCTTTTGCCAATGACCAAACTTCTCCTATTCCACCTCGCGTTGCTGAACATGCCATCCTCTTATTTCCACATGACCACGTGATCTATGTCACATCTGTTTCACGAACTAATCTGGATGCAAGAACAGATTCGGCGCAGAAAATCCCTTCTCCGGAATCCCAGGCGGATCCTGTCTCCCGATCCAATGCAGAATCAACATCGGATCACGCGCCGCCTGGGGACAGCGACGTGGCGGCAGGCGACCGCGGGATGACACGCGACAACGCGCCCGCCGACCGCACTGGGCCCGAGCCTTCGCCACCCGCCAACCCTGTGCCTCCTGCGGATGGGCGGACCGGGACGCCTCCCGCGTCGTCTTCTGCATGAGCACGTCCGCCCCACGTTGTGGCGGGGCCCACTCCTGAGTGGGCTGCTGCGTCGCCCAACACGCCGCGGGCTGCAGTCCACCTGGCACCTGAGGATCGGGCCGCTTCTGCGGGTCCGACCACTGTCGCCATCAGTGGCGTTGGATCCCAGATGGATCTGGCGGCCGCGTCCTCGCCCGCGCCCGACACGGGATCCCAGGGGGATTTGCCCGCGCCCCCGCCTGCATGTGCCCCGTCCGGATCTTCTGTGGCACCTGGATCTTCTGCTCCGCCAGTACATACTATGACGACACACACACGTGATCATACTCGCAAACCACTGCAGCGCACTGACGGTACTGTCACGTATAATCCGTCCCGTCGTGCGTTCTTGGCACTGCGGGAACTAGCTAATCATCGTGAAGCGGTCTCGTCTGCAGAGTGGCGTTTGGCAATGCAACTTGAGCTTGATGCTCTCCGACAAAATGGTACCTGGACTTTGGTGCCCCCCTCCTCCTCATGTTAACATAATGGATTGCAAGTGGGTGTTTAAGATCAAGCACAAACCTGATGGGACTGTTGGTCGTTACAAGGCACACCTGGTCGCAAAGGGGTTCAAACAACGCTATGGCTTGGACTATGATGATACGTTCAGCCCGGTCGTTAAACCTGTCACAGTGCGGCTGGTTCTCTCCATTGCAGTGTCTCGTGGCTGGTGTTTGCGACAGTTGGATGTCCAAAATGCCTTCCTTCATGGCATTTTCCAAGAAGAGGTATACATGCGCCAACCTCCTGGTTTTGTGAACCCTTCGGCTCCTCATCATTTGTGCAAACTTCACAAGGCTCTCTACGGGCTCAAACAGGCTCCTCGAGCGTGGTATTCTCGGCTGAGTTCTAGGCTCCAACAGCTTGGTTTTATAGCATCCAAAGCTGACACGTCCCTCTTTGTCTACAACCGGAGTGGTGTTACCATTTTCATGCTTGTGTATGTGGACGACATTATTGTGGTCAGCTCCTCTCCTACTGCTACCACCAAGTTACTTGCTGATCTTCAGGCCTCCTTTGCTCTCAAGGATCTCGGCCCCTTGCATTATTTTCTTGGAGTACATGTGGAGTCATCGCCAGGGGGAATAGTTCTGTCTCAGCAGAAGTACATCAGCGATATTCTCCATCATGCTAACATGGATAATTGTAAAATCTCTACCACGCCCATGTCCTCCAGTGAGAAAATCAGCAAGGACAGTGGATCATCACTTTCTCAGGATGACATCACCAAGTATCGCAGCTTGCTTGGAGCTCTCCAGTATCTGACACTCACGAGGCCGGACATCCCCTTTGCGGTTAACCATGTCTGTCAGTTCCTTCATGCACCTACGACTGCACATTTTTCAGCAGCCAAGAGGATTTTGAGATACTTGAAGTATACTCACAATATGGGTCTTTCTATTTGAATGTCATCCTCAATGCTACTAAGCTGTTTTCAGATGCAGACTGGACTGGATGCAGTGATGACCGCAGATCCACAGGTGGCTTTGCAGTGTTTCTTAGACCTAACCTTGTCTCTTGGAGTTCAAGAAAGCAAGCTACGGTGTCTAGGTCAAGCGCGGAGTCTGAATATAAGGCACATGCAAATGGAACAGCTGAGGTAATCTGGATACAGTCAGTCCTTGGTGAACTTGGGGTCTTCCTCTCTCGACCCCCTGTTTTGTGGTGTGACAATCTAGGAGCCACTTATCTATCTACAAATCCGGTATTCCATGCCAGAACCAAGCATATACAAGTGGACTTCCACTTTGTTTGTGAACGAGTTGCAGCCAAGGCACTTGATGTTCGATTTATATCTTCCAAGGAGCAAGTTGCAGATATATTCACAAAGCCTCTAGCCGAGGTGCCGTTTGTTTCAAATTGGCACAATCTGAACCTTTGTATAGGAAGTTCAGATTGAGGGGGAATGTTAAACTGTATAGTTATCTGGTATGGTTAGTATATAGGGTTGTATTTATCTCTTGTAACAACCTGTACTTATCCCTCTGTAAACCCTAGCGGCAGCCCCTTGAGGCGCCCTATATATTGATCCGGAGACCACCGCATTAGGTGTGTCGATCCAATATCTTTTCACTTTGCTTCACACCAGGGTGAGGGCATCCATTGAGTTCAGTCTGGTGGACGGCGGCGGATCTTCACCCTCGCGTACGGCGACAATGGAGCTCAATTGCACCAGTGACGCGATCAGCGCCGCCAATGGTCATAACAAGTTCAGGAAGAGGAGCGAGCTAGAGGCGCCGCCGTACCTTCGCGACGATCGCACCCTCATTCAGTGCGTCATCACTCTTCACAAGGAATCGATTTTCTTCTGGACATGATGGACATGACATCGCGAGCTGGTTGGTGACCTTGATTTTTCCATAGAGATAGTAGGATCAGATATAGTGCGATAAGTCGATGGTCTTGCCACGAGCTCTCGTAATGTATGCCTATTGTCTAAGGAAAGGAAGAAGGTTTTTCTTCTGGACAAAGTAACAAACTGTTTTCGCACACTTCTATTCTGACTTTTGAAGGGTACATTTATAGAAGACAATTATTTTATCACAATGCCTTATCATTTATGGATATTTTGTTTTTGGGATCTTCATCCTAAAGGCTTGTATAATCATTCAATAATTCGTTTGCACCAAGACATGGATCTAAGTGGCTTTCTAACATCCTAATCTTACCCTTTTACTTTATATATATCCAGGTGACTGTAAGTTTGTTGAACACTAGATGGGAACGTACTCGACACGCGAAGTGCTTAATGCTACCGCGGTTGGGGTCCATCATCCAGCACTCCGTTTGCACGAGCTGGACCTGAAAGATTCTTTGTCGGGGGAGGACCTACCAATGACGTCAGGCCTGGAGAATGGACACCAGGAACCATTTGTTATTAGTCGATGGGTTCTGTTCTTTCTGTTTGTTAGCAGAAATTCAGTGAATTTTAGTCGCTTACATGGTACAACCTTTATATGACGACAACAAACCTTCTTCCTTCTTCAGGTAAAAGTACTATTTGCAAAATGATCATCGACCAGCTATGCGATCAGTGTATAGTTGTTGTTACTCAGGTTTTGTGTATTACAGCTCTGATTGCGCTTCTTATGATATTTGGACCATCCATTCTTTCTTGACAAAGTCACTAGTAGTTTATTTCTCCTGTTTTATAAGTGTGTAGTGTCATTAATTATGCATTCAACTTTTTATCAACATCCCTTGCTATAATTTTATTGTAATCATACGATGGGTACAATCTCTCAAGCAATAAGAATTTTTATCTCAAATGTCACAGGAGTCATTTTATTATGGACTTCCTAATAAGGAATCGTTATGTGTTCATGATTATAACTTTGATCATCTAGGTACAATGCATGTTTCATGAGAACCTGATGTCTCTTTTGCTATTGGCAAGAGATGTGCACTGACTTTGTTACTGATGCTGCTGCTGTCCTAATTGCAGATGCATTTGATATGGATTTACTACTCTCTTGTATGGAAACACTGAAACACGGTAAAGTTGTTGACATTCCGAGTTACGACTTCAAAACACATAGGAGTGTCTCATGTGCAAGAAAGGTAATACTATACAAAGGTGTGGTCAGGACCAACAATAATTTGATAAGATGCCGAAATCAAATTTCTGGTAACGACATTCTTCTAATGGATCTGTATCTGCTATAGATCATTAGTCCTTTGCAACAATTTGATAAGATGTTGGAATGAAAGGTGTCATCAGGACTAACAAGAAAAAAATGACTGTCATAATCGAAAAAAGACTTATGTCATCAAATGTTTCCTGTAAGAAACAAAATTGTTTAAGGGGAAAGCGTTTCGTAATATTTACCAACCTTCTGTTATGTGAATGTCAAATGAAATTAAAATAGTAAATCACCTCCTTGTCAGCAAGAAGTTTCTTGCTGAAAACATTTGGCGACTGATTTGTAACATTGGAAGCCATGGCACTCTAACCATGTTGTGAATAATGCAACATTTCTCATACCATTTTTATGTATAAATATTTTGTCGGAAAAATTGTGCAATTATGCCTTATAAATCATAACTCTTGGATGCAACTTTTTTCACAATTTTTTGTCAGGATGTATTACTACTTTGATGAAAATTTACTAGTTGACTTTTGTTTTCTTTGCATTTCAGATCTGACAGATAAAGGCACTGTGCCTTGTATCATGCATTCCCATCTTGGTATCTGTTTGTAACATCAACATTTTTGCCATGCTAATTGGTTACTTTAACTTGTTACAGATTGCATTTCTTATATTTCTATGTATGTTTCTTTTAACTAACAAACCACTCTATTGATACATCGGTAACTATAACCGTTTAACATTCTTTTGGTACAGTGAACCATATTCACCTATTCAATTGTCATGATCCATTACAGGAATCACATTTCAAGCAATCTATTCATTGTGCATTTTTGGTGAGGTTTGCATGCGAGCGGTGGGAGGAGCACATGAGAGGCGAAGGCGGCAGCGGCAACGATTTTGATCGATGGTACGCCTCCCTGCGATTTCGATCAATCGTACGCCTACCTGCTGGAGGCGGTGGCGTGATCCTGCCGTGCCACCTGACCCTAGCTTCCTTACCGGGCTACTGCACCAAGACTTGCCCGTCTGTATCCCCTTATGCTTTCCACTGGACTCTCGCTGTCAGGTCAAGAAAGAGGGCGACAGAGACGACATCCTTGCAGGAATGAGCTTCCACGGAGGAATTGGAGTGGGAGGAGGAGATAAAGCTGGGCATGGTGATGAGGTTCGGGGGCTCATCCGCGTCGTTGGCAGCAAGCATGGAGGAGGTGGCGGGACTCAGCCTCGGTCGTCTGGCAATCACTTAGTATACTTATATGTCTCAATTTCTGGAAATCTTATATTCTTCTATAATCGTTTACAAACCCATGAGAACAAGTCATGGGAGCTTAATTATGTTAAGCACCAATATATTACGCTCATCAAATCAGTCTATCATCACTTGCCAAATTCTTTTTCTTATTTTTCCAACCAACAACTTGCACCTGACTCAGCTATTGCATATAATGCGGTTTTAGTTTTTTCTAACGTGAACAACCAATATATTTCGTTGAAGAGGCTCTCATTGCTTGCATGCAGATGTACCACACAAATCACAAAGAAGCAACAGAAAAGAGCAGAGTGCCTACCTGGCACCGCAGTGGCACGCCTCAGGCGGCGCAGAAAGGCTGTGCCCCAACAACTAGTGTCCAACATTGTGTTGCAGGCCACTCACATCCATGAAGAAATGGTGGGGCTGCCCTGCTGAGATGGCCATGGATAAAGAAGGAAAAAGGGACTGAGGCTGTTACTACTATGTATGTTGCCTGGAATATTTGGAAAGAGCGAAACGGAAGACTCTTTGAAGGAAAAGATACCACCACATCACCGGGAGCTGCTGAACTTGTCTGAAACGACGTCGCTCTTCTTTAAGATGCTTGCCAGAACTAATTTAGGCCTTTGTACAGCGAAGTGCCATCTTATCTTGGCTGGTTCGATTGTTTAGCCTTTTGTTTTCTGATCTTTACCCTGTAAAAGGATTGTAATTCCGCCTTTGCAATGCCAAGCCCCTCTTTGATAGTCCTGGTTTTGGCCGTTGTTATATTCATTTTCTACATAAGCAATATCCTTACGCTTCTGCCTTCCTCCTGAACACAGCGTCTTACCCCAAAATCTCTCTCTCCCACAGCTCGCAACCATTGCGGTTCAACCCCTCATTTTACGCGGTCGCGCGCGTCTGACTCTCAGCATCGATGCTCTGCAACCCCCGCCTGCCATTGCATAACATGGCACCCTGCAAGGTATGCCTGTGCTGAAAATGCACGCTGCTGCAACAAGGCGCAGGTGTTGCGCTAGGCCGGCAAGTGCACGCTGCTGCAACAAGGCAAGCGTTCCTCTAGGCCGGTAGCTGGTGCGAACAGCGTATGCAGCAGAGGCAGCTGGGGCTATTGCGAGGCCTAGTGGCAGTGTGCTTGCTCGCTCTTGCAAAGGTCTTCTAGGGATGCTAGCGGAGCTGTGGCAAGCTACAAGCAGAGTGCCAAACAAGCAAGCAATGCTGCAACATAGTGGTAACTGTTAGGAAATATGCAACATGTATTCCCATGGGGCCATAGGCCAGTATATATACATGTACAGGTGCAGGTAATATGCAGAAAACCCCTTATACACTGGGGTAAAGACAAAAGGCTACATGGCTATATAAATATAACTCTAACACCCCCCCTCAAACTCATGGTGGATAAACAACACTGAGTTTGGAGAGATAGAAGCCATGCTGTGCTCTAGTTTGGGCCTTCGTAAAGAAATCCACCAACTGTAACTCGGAAGGCACATACTGAAGAGCAATAACCCGATCCTGCACACCAGCGCGCACATAAAAAGCATCAACACCAATATGCTTGGTGAGCTCATGCTTCACAGGGTCACGCGCAATGCTAATAGCACCTGTACTGTCAGATAGTAGAAGAGTAGGTGTAATGACAGAAACACCAAAATCCTGAAGCAACCACCGTAACCAAGTCACCTCTGCCGTCAAAAGAGCCATAGCTCACAACTCAGCCTCTGCACTCGAACGGAAAACTGCAGTCTGTTCCTTTGTCTTCCAGGCAATGAGTGAACCACCAAGAAAAACACATTAAGCAGAAAGTGAACGGCAATCTGAGGGATCACTAGCCCACGTAGCATCTGAATAGGCATGAAGCTGTAATGAACCGGAGCGAGGAAAGAACAGACGGTGAGAGATCGTGCCTCGAAGATATCGGAGAACACGAAGGAGGTGACTGTAATGAACCGAAGTGGGAGCAGAGACAAACTGACTCAGAATATGGACCGGATAAGATATATCCGATCGAGTGACAGCTAGATAGACAAGACTCCCAATAAGATGACGATAACGCATCGGATCAGACAAGGGGTCACCATCAGTATCACGGAGGTGAACATTGAGCTCCATGGGAGTCTCAACAGTGCGCTCATCAGTGAGAGCAGCACGAGCAAGAAGATCCTAGATATACTTTTCCTGGGAAATAAAAAAGCCATCAGAGGTAGAAGAGACTTCGATCCCAAGAAAGTAGCGAAGAGGGCCAAGATCAGACATCAGAAACTGCTCACTAAGATGGGCCTTCACAAAGGCAATATACTCAGGGTCGTCGCCAGTGATGATCATGTCATCAACATAGAGAAGAAGAAGAGTCCGACCACGAGCGGAAATGTGGACAAACAACGCTAGATCATGATCACTTGCTGAAAAACCAGCGGCAGTCACCACAGAGGCAAAACGCTCAAACCAGGCGCGAGGGGCTTGCTTAAGGCCATAGAGAGAGCGACGAAGACGACAGACCATGCCAGCAGGAACAGAATACCCAGGTGGGAGCTGCATGTATACCTCCTCACGCAGCTCACTATTAAGAAAGGCATTCTTAACATCAAGCTGAGAAACAGACCAATGGCGAATAGAGGCCATAGCGAGAAGTGTGCGGATAGTGGTCATATGGGCCACAGGAGCAAATGTCTCATCGTAATCACGACCATGCTCCTGCTGAAAACCACGAGCCACAAGACGAGCTTTGTAACGCTCAAGAGAACCATCAGAGCGAGTCTTAACCTTGTAGACCCACTTACAAGTGATGGGATGAACACCGGGAGGAAGAGAAAAAAGATCCCATGTGCCAGTGCACTCAAGAGCAGCAAGCTCCTCTGCCATGGCAAACTGCCATTCAGAATGAACAACAACATCGCGATAAGGCGTAGGCTCAAGTACAGCTGAAAGAGCATATCGACTAGGAGAATAGCGGTCAGGGGGAGGGCGAGGCCGAGCCCGAAGACCATAAGTCGGCTGGGATGAGGAGGACGACGCACCAGAAGTAGATGGCACGTCAGTGGATGTATCCACAACACGTGGACGACGAGTATAATGAAAAGGGAAGGAGGGAAGAGGTGGAATCACTGGAGGTGGAGACGGGGAATGTAGCAATGATGAAGGTGGAGAAGGGGAAGGTATCGGTGATGAAGGTGGAGATGGGAAATGTGTCGGTGATGAAGGTGGGGAGTCATGCGATGAGGGAGGGGAAGAATCCGTAGGAGAGGATGGCGTCGGATCTGCAACAGCAGGACGAGGAATAGGAATACTGGGAACAGAGGGAGGCGTGTCAGGAAAAGTGAGGAAAGAGATATCCTCCACTGAAAAGGTCGAGGAAGATGGACGTGGGTAGAAAGGACGAGACTCATGAAAAGTTACATCCCGAGAAATACGCATCCGACGACCGATAGGATCCCAACAACAATAGCCCTTATGCTCGTCACTATAGCCTAAGAAGACACACTCAACAGACTGAGCGGTCAGTTTGGTGCGTTCACGAGGGGCAAGAAGAACATAGCAAACACAACCAAACAAACGAAGTGCTGAGTAATCAGGAGAACGATCAAAGAGACGCTCGAAAGGAACGTCACCCTGCAAAGCAGCGGACGGTTGAAGGTTGATGAGATAGGCGGAAGTGGAGATAGCCTCGGCCCAAAAATGAGGCGAAAGAGAGGCGGTGATCATCATCGCACGAGCCGTCTCAAGAAGGTGACGATGCTTGCGCTCAGACACGCCATTCTGAGCATGAGCACCGGGACAAGAGAACTGGGAAAGAGTACCCTGCTCAGCAAGGACTCCACGCAACATCTTGGAGATATACTCTCCAGCAGAGTCAGCACGGAAAACATGAGTAGGAGTAGAGAACTGAGTGTGAACCATGGCAGCAAAACGCTTATAGATAGATAACACCTCACTACGAGAAGACATAAAATATATCCAGGTGTATCGAGAGAAATCATCTATAAAGATAATATAGTAGCGATGACCTCCTTTCGAGGCAAATGGAGCTGGACCCCAGACATCGGAGTGAACAAGGTCAAAAGGACGCTGAGACACAGTGTCGCTATGAGGATAAGATAACTGGACCTATTTACCAAGCCGACAACCCTGACAGTCTAAAGACACACCGCCGAAGATGGATCCAAGAAGACCACGTCGAACTAAGGATGAGAGAGATGAGAGCCACACAAGTGACCAAGGCGATGATGCCACTTCTGAAAAGAGCTGGTAGACAAGGCAATAGAGGGGAAAAGACTGGCGGCGGTGGCAGCGGAGGGAAGGTGAAGCCAGTCAAGCTCCCAGAGACCCTGAGAGTCACGGCACCGTGGGCCATCACCAAGGAGAGCACCAGTGGAACGGTCTAGAACAGAACATGAGTCAAAGTCAAGAATGACCCGACAACCAGAGTCAACAATCTGAGCACTGGACATAAGCTGCATGGTAAGTCGAGGAACATGAGCAACATCAGGAACATGAAAAGACGAAGTGCTAAGAATGCCTCGACCATTAACCGGGAGGGAGGTACCATCAGCAGTAAGAACATGAACATGAGAATCGAGAGCTCGAATAGAAGACAAAGTGGATGAATCATGAGTCATATGAAAAGATGCTCCAGTATCAAGAATCCACGGAGATGTACCTAGCTGTGTTGAAGGTGGTCTCACATTGCTAGAAGAGTCGGTAGCAGAACCAGCAGAACCCGTCGGTGAAGAACCAGAGGAAGCGGCTAGCAGGTATCGAAGTCGCGTAATCTCTTGCTCAGTCAGGAGCTCAACTGAAGAGGTGGACGAAGATGCACCCGTGGAAGCCGCTAGAGGAGGCGGTGTAGCATAAACATCATCGTCTGTAGAGGCCGATGAAGAAGACGAGGATGCATGTAGACAAGCCCCAAGCGCCAAGGGAAGGCGCGTGTAGATGGAGTCATATGTACCAGCACAGCCGGTGAAAGTCGTGAGAGAAGTCGGTGTAGAGCGACAAACACCATGTGCGGAGGTTGCAAGAGGAGTCGCTGAATAGTGACCGTCTATAGATGTCGACATAAAACAACCATCACCATCGGCTGTAGAAGTCGACATAAAGCAACCATCAACATCAGCGAAAGAACTCCGAGGAAACAACGAAGGAGCACCAAGCACCGAAAGACGGCACATGTGCGAGACGGGGTCAATGTAGGGAACACCGTCAACAGTCATCTGGCAACCAGAGAGATGCATACTCGAGGAGTTTTAGCGCCGCGTAGGAGCACGTACACCACCAGATCGAGAGGAACCGAGGAGACAACACGTAGCAGCAAGTAGCACGTAGCAGCACCAGGTAGGAGCAGTACGCTCCTTTGTTTTTGACGAAGAAAAGAGCTGGGGCTGGAGGCCAGCAACGGCAGCAACGGACGAACACCTTAGACTGCACGTCTTGGGCTGCGGCGGATGACCCAGCAGGCGGGGAGTGGATCGAGGCGACCCGATCTGGAGGGCACGACCCGATCCGGACAGGCAGATGGATCGGGGCAGCAGCGGCCAACGGAGAATCGGGTGCGGACGAACACAATGGCGATCAGGAGAGTTGTGGTTGTGCGTACATAGATGAGCAGCAGCAGTCGGCCGGAGAGAGGAGCAGCGGCAATCGACGCCGGAAATCGGATCGAAGAGTACGAGTTGCGCGTGCGAAAAAAACCTAAGACTTTAATACCATGTTTGAAAATATGCAACATGTATTTTCATGGAGCCATAGGCCAGTATATATACATATACAGGTGCAGGTAATATGCAGAAAACCCCTTATACACTGGTGTAAAGACAAAAGGCTACATGGCTATATAAATATAACTCTAATAGTAACCATTGCTGGAAGGCCGTGAACAAGTACGGTGAGGGGGCACTATTGTGGTGTGATGCTGATAGGATTTTCTGCGAGCGCGATGCCGCGACTGTGTCCATCGGTGGTGTGAGGCCAGAGACGGGTATGCCAAGGGAGTGTTGCGGTGGTGTGCCGCAAGCCAGTGTTGTGAAGGGAGCACTGTGCTGAAAAGGCCGCCGAGGGTGCTTTGAGTTGCAATGATGATCGACGGTATTGTGATGGCAGCCGATGATGCTGCATGGCACTGGAGATGGCCGTTTGCGAGCCTCCAAGATGATCAGGCGACAATGCGATAAGGACGACCAAGGATTTCATCAAACAGCTGGCGAGTCGACAGATCTGGGAGCACGACTGGTTGCTCGACTCCCAGTACTAGCCGTATTTGTTATCTGAAATTCAATTTAGCCATATTATTTTGACTAGAACTAGTTTTCGAGCGGTCCACTATTAGGAGTAATCACGTTGAGGTATGTCTTCTATCTGCTGCACATATCGCTTTGGAGGTCTCGGGTGAGGGAGTTCTGGATTAAGGGGTCCTCGGGTGTCCGGGCTATGTGACGTGGGCCGGACTAATGGGCCATGAAGATACAAGACAGAAGACTTCCTCCCATGTTCGGATGGGACTCTCCTTGACGTGGAAGGCAAGCTTAGTGTGCGGATATGAATATTCCTTTCTCTGTAAACTAACTCTGTACAATCCTAGCCCCCTCCGGTATCTATATAAACCGGAGGGTTTAGTCCGTAGAGGCAATCATAATCATATAGGCTAGACAATTAGGGTTTAGCCATTACGATCTCGTGGTAGATCAACTCTTGTAACCCCTATACTCATCAAAGTCAATCAAGCAGGATGTAGGGTATTACCTCCATCAAGAGGGCCCGAACCTAGGTAAAACATCGTGTCCCTTGTCTCCTGTTACCATCAATCCTTAGACGCACAGTTCGGGAACCCCTACCCGAGATCTACCAGTTTTGACACCGACATTGGTGCTTTCATTGAGAGTTCCGCTGTGTCGTCGCCAGAAGGTTCGATGGCTCCATCAGTCATCTACAACAATGATGCCCTAAGGGAGGTCTTTCTCCTCGGTCAGATCTTCGTGTTTGTTGGCTTCGCACTGCGGGCCAACTCGCTTGGCCATCTAGAGCAGATCGACAGCTACACCCCAGGTCACCAGATTAGTTTTGGAAATTTGGATTACGTCACTGATATTCAAGGAGACTTGATTTTCCAAGGGTTCGCGACCCCAACCCCCGCTCTGGCCTTAGATCCGGAGCGCGTCTCCAAGTCCAAAGACGGGATTCCCGAGCCCGCCAGACTCTCTGTGGCTATTAAGTCTAGTACGAGAGAGCCGGAGAAAGCAGCGCCATCGGTAATCATCATGAAGCCGAACTCTTCTCCGAACATTGACCCCGAACCCTCGGAGTCAGCATCGTGTGGGCTCGGCCAAGGAGTTTCCTCCCCGTCGTAGTCCACGAACTCCCTTCTCCCTGGCCAAACCTCGCCTCTAAGCGAGGCTCTGGATTTAATGTGATCCCTCGTCATTACAGAGGGGCAACGCCCGAACTACGCCCAACCCGGACTAGGGGCTGAGAGCGGGGAATTTTTACGTCCCACCCACTACCCAATTCATAGCCACTGTTGAGGACTTAACCGACATGCTCGATTACGACTCCGAAGACATCGACAGTATGGACGACGATGCCGGAGAAGAGCAGGCCCAAAACCCGCCGTTTATCGGACGCTGGACGGCCACCTCTTCGTATGACGTGTACATGGTAGATACACCCAAAGAGGATAACGACGATAACGAGAAAAATCCAGTTGAGGATACACCTCCTGAGATACAACCAAAGCACCGACGTCAGCGGCGCCACTCTAAATCATGCCGTGGAAAAGACAGCAATACCGGCACCGGAGACATTAATACTCCGAACGACACCGAAGACCAAGAAGACCCCGTCGAGCCAGCCTCCGAACAGGACGATCGGGAAGATGGACAAATTAGCCCTGAGAAACAGGCTATAAACGAAGACTCGGAGGATAGTAATTATTTTCCACTCTCCGAGGAGGAGGTGAGCCTCGGCGACGAAGACTTTATCGTGCCTGAGGAACCCCTCGAGTAGGAACGCTTTAGGCGCCGGCCAATAGCCACTTCAAGGAGCCTGAAAAAGAAGCAGCAACAACTTCAAGCTGACCAAGATCTGCTCAACGACAGGTGGACTAACGTCCTAGCAGCCGAGGAATACGACCTCGAGTGCCCAACCAAGAGTTACCCGAAGCATAAGCTGCTACCTCAATTCGACGACGAGCCGCTGGCACCCGTACCATCGGCGCATAATGCAGCTGACCGACCACCACGTGGCTATGACAAAACGACAGCTCAAGCCGAATACCAGCCCGTACTACCATGCCGTAAAGGTAGAGACACAATAGCTCGGAAATATACTTACAACCTGCGGCAGGATTTGGAAAACAAAGCAGACCAGACCAGATCGATCTACAGATTGCGGGGGCGTGCTCCGATGCACAAGGACGACTATCTAGCCGGGCACGACAACCATAACCACACCCGGGCCGAAAACCGCAGACGGACTCCATCTGAGCTACGTCGCGACGTGGCCCGCTATAGAGGCGCCGCACACCCCCTCTGCTTCACTGATTAAGTAATGGAACATGAATTCCTAGAAGGGTTTAAACCCGTGCATATCGAATCATATGATGGAACAACGGATCCCGCAATATGGATTGAGGACTTTCTCCTCCATATTCATATGGCCCGCGGTGATGATCTTCACGCCATCAAATACCTCCCGCTAAAACTAAAGGGACCAGCTCGGCACTGGTTAAACAACCTGCCAGAAAACTCCATTGGCAGCTGGGAGGACCTGGAAGACGCCTTCCGCGACAACTTCCAGGGTACATATGTCCGACCTCCGGACGCCGATGACTTAAGTCACATAGTTCAACAGCCCGGAGAGTCGGCCTGGAAATTCCAGACTAGGTTCCTAATTAAAAAGAACCAGATCATCGACTGTCCGGATGCCGAAACCCTAGCGGCCTTTAAGTATAGCATTCGTGACGAATGGCTCACCCGACACCTTGGCTAAGAAAAACCGAAGTCCATGGCAGCCCTCACGGCACTTATGACCCGCTTTTGCGCGGGCGAAGATAGTTGGCTAGCCCGTAGCAGCAATAATGCAAGCGAACCTGGCACTTCTGAAGCCAGAAATAGCAACGGCAAGCCCCGGCGCAACATGCACAAGCGTCGGAACAACGGTGATAATACCGATGACACGGCGGTTAACGCCGGATTCAGCGGCTCCAAGCCTGGTCAGCAGAAGAAGCCATTTAAAAGAAACAATTTGGGCTCATCCAGCTTGGACCGAATCCTTGATCGACCATGTCAGATCCATGACACCCCCGGTAAACCTGGCAATCATACCAACAGAAGTTGTTGGGCCTTTAAGCAGGCCGGTGAGTTACATACCGAGGACAAAGAGAAGGGGTCGCCAAGTGAGGACGATGACGAGGAGCCCCGTCCACTGAACATAGGGGAACAGAAGAAATCCTCCCCCCAAGTCAAAACGGTGAACATGATATACGTTACTCATATCCCCAAGAGGGAGAGCAAACGCGCACTCAGGAACGTCTATGCGATAGAGCCAGTCGCCCCAAAATTCAATCCATGGTCATCTTGCCCGATCACTTTCGATCACAGGGACCATCCGACCAGTATTCATCACAGCGGCTCAGCCGAACTGGTCCTTGACCCAATCATTGATGGATTCCACCTCACGCGGGTCCTCATGGATGGTGGCGGCAGCCTTAACTTGCTCTATCAGGACACAGTCCGCAAGATGGACATCGATCCGTCAAGGATCAAGCCCACCAAAACTACCTTTAAAGGAGTAATACCAGGCGTAGAGGCCCGTTGCAGGGGTTCAATCACATTGGAAGTCGTCTTCGGATCGCGGGACAACTTCCGAAGCGAAGACTTGATCTTAAACATCGTCCCCTTCCGAAGTGGCTATCACGCACTACTCGGACGAACCGCATTTGCTCGCTTCAATGTGGTGCCACACTATGCCTATCTCAAACTTAAGATTCCCGGGCCACACGGTGTCATAACTATCAACGGAAACGTGGAACGCTCCCTCTGTACCGAGGAGCACACCGCGGCCCTTGCAGCGGAAGTACAGGGCGGCCTTATCAAGCAGAACATCAATTCGACGGCCAAGCCCCCCCACACTATTAAACGAGTCCGGATTACTGATACGTCTCCAACGTATCTATAATTTTTGATTGTTCCATGCTATTATATTCTCTGTTTTGGATGTTTATGGGCTTTACTAAACACTTTTATATTATTTTTGGGACTAAGCTATTAACCTAGAGCCTAGTGCCAGATTCTGTTTTTTTCCTTGTTTTAGAGTATCGCAAAAAAGGAAAATCAAACGGAGTCCAATTGACCTGAAACTTCACGGAACTTATTTTTAGACAATAAGAAGCCCACGGAGCATTGGAGTTGGACCAGAGGAGTCCTGGGCTGCCCACGAGGGTGGGGGGCGCGCCCACCCCCCTGGGCACGCCCCCCCTGCCTCGTGGACAGCCCGGAGATCCACCGACGTACTTCTTCCTCCTATATATATCCATATACCCTAAAAACTTCGGGGAGCAGAATAGATCAGGAGTTCCGCCGCCAGAAGCCTCCGTAGCCACCGAAAACCAATGTGGACCTGTTCCGGCACCCTGCCGGAGGGGGGAATCCCTCTCCGGTGGCCATCTTCATCATCCCGGTGCTCTCCATGACGAGGAGGGAGTAGTTCTTCCTCGGGGCTGAGGGTATGTACCAGTAGCTATGTGTTTGATCTCGCTCTCTCTCTCTCGTGATTCTTGAGGTGGTACAATCTTGATGTATCGCGAGCTTTGCTATTATAGTTGGATCTTATGATGTTTCTCCCCCTCTACTCTCTTGTAATGGATTGAGTTTTCCCTTTGAAGTTATCTTATCAGATTGAGTCTTTAAGGATTTGAGAGCACTTGATGTATGTCTTGCGTGCGATACCCATGGTGACAATGGGGTATTCTATTGATTCACTTGATGTATGTTTTGATGATCAACTTGCGGGTTCCACCCATGAACCTATGCATAGGGGTTGGCACACATTTTTGTCTTGACTCTCTGGTAGAAACTTTGGGGCAATCTTTGAAGTACTTTTGTGTTGGTTGAGTAGATGAATCTGAGATTGTGTGATGCATATCGTATAATCATACCCACGGATACTTGAGGTGACATTGGAGTATCTAGGTGACATTAGGGTTTTGGTTGATTTGTGTCTTAAGGTGTTATTCTAGTACGAACTCTATGATAGATCGATCAGAAAGGATAACTTTGAGGTGGTTTCGTACCCTACAATAATCTCTTCGTTTGTTCTCCGCTATTAGTGACTTTGGAGTGACTCTTTGTTGCATGTTGAGGGATAGTTATATGATCCAATTATGTTATTATTGTTGAGAGAACTTGCACAAGTGAAAGTATGAATGCTAGGCCTTGTTTCCTAGCATTGCAATACCATTTCTGATCACTTTTATCATTAGTTACCTTGCTGTTTTTATATTTTCAGATCACAAAAACCTTTATCTACCATCCATATTGCACTTGTATCACTATCTCTTCACCGAACTAGTGCACCTATACAATTTACCATTGTATTGGGTGTGTTGGGGACACAAGAGACTCTTTGTTATTTGGTTGCAGGGTTGCTTGAGAGAGACCATCTTCATCCTACGCCTCCCACGGATTGATAAACCTTAGGTCATCCACTTGAGGGAAATTTGCTACTGTCCTACAAACCTCTGCACTTGGAGGCCCAACAACGTCTACAAGAAGAAGGTTGTGTAGTAGACATCAAGCTCTTTTCTGGCGCCGTTGCCGGGGAGGTTAGCGCTTGAAGGTATATCTTTAGATCTTGCAATTGAATCTTTTAGTTTCTTGTTTATCACTAGTTTAGTCTATAAAAGAAAACTAAAAAAATGGAATTAAGTTTTCCTCATACGCTTCATCTTTTTAATATCTTTCGTGAGTATGATGGAAAGAAAAATTGTGCCAAAGTGTTAGAAGAAGAATGCATTAAAATGGTTGGCATTAAATCTTTGAATGATGAGCATGATTGCAATGTTGTTAGTATGAAGTCTTTGAATATCTATAGTACTAATGATGATTGCACTAGTCATGATGAAAATGTTTCCTATAAGCATGTCGATTTTTGTGGAATGCATAGAGTTTGTAAGTACATACCAAAAAGGGAAGATAGATTTTGCAAGAGGCATAAGTACTTAGAAACTAAATGGTTGCAACAAAGGCTAGATGTTTGTGCTGAAAATTTAAATTTTCTTAGCCGTACTTGTGAACTTTGCACCGAACGTGGTCATTTAACTATCCGATGCAAATTGTTTCATGATCTAATCGTTTCCAAAAATTGTGATGACTTGATTTCCCTTGCACATCATAATGAACTTAGTTTGCTTATGGGTTATGAAGAAATGAAACGTATAACTAACTATCTTCCAGTATTTGCCCGTGATAAACTTCTTGATTTTGATCTAGAGGAAATTTATATGTATTGTGCGGTGAATTGAATTGAAAATCCTTATATTGCCAATTACATAAATACAAGAAAAAAATAGAAGATGAAGATAATACTAATGAAAGGGAAGAGGCTTCCCAATATCCTCCTATTATTTCTTATGATGAATCAGGTAACGAGGAGGAGCTTTCTATTCAACCAATCTCATCAATAAGGAGCTCAAAAAAGAGGGATAAACCCGCACATGATGTGAAGAAGAAAAAGAAAAAAATGGAGAAGCAAAGGTAAAAAGGTATCCCTGCCAAATGATGTTACTCCTACTACTCATTGTGATGATGATACTTGCTATACTATTGGTGCTATCCATACTATTAATGATGAGAGTGATTATGCTTATGATATGAAAAGGCCCAAGCTTGGGGATCCTATGTTTGATGAAGATGATGTTTTTGAGAATATATTTGCTGCAATTAATGTTTGTCCCAAGCTTGGGGATGCTACGTTTAATGCAGATGATATTTTTAGTCTCCCAAGTTTTGATATGCAAATTTATAATGATGATAGCATGCCTCCTACTTATGATGATTATATTGATGAAAGTGGGTTGGAAGAGTGTCAACTTTAGGAAGTAATGATCCCACTATTTTGGAGGATGTTTAATCTTATTATGATAATTATGAAAGTGGATTTGGAGAGGTCATGACTTTATTTAGTGATGATTCCACTATCTTGGAAGAGGTTTCAATCGATTATGATGAGAACAAAGTTGCTACTTATGATGATTATTGTGATGACACGTATGCTATAAAAAGTAGTGATGATTATATTTATAAAAATTGTCATGATTATGATTACCCCTTTTCTTAACGTTACTCATTTAATGTGGAAATAATTTATAGTATTCAAGTCTCTTATGATACTCCCACTATCCCGAATGAGAAGAATTTTTCTTATGTGGAGAGTAGTAAATTTTCTATGCTTGTAGATCATGAAAAGAATGCTCTATGTGATGGTTATATTGTTGAATTCATTCATGATGCTACTGAAAATTATTACGAGGGAGGAATATATGCTTGTAGGAATTGCAATAATATCAAGTTTCCTCTCTATGTGCTTAAAATTTTGAAGTTATGCTTGTTTTACCTTCCTATGCAAGTTGATTCTTGTTCCCACAAGTTGTTTGCTCACAAAATCCCTATTCATAGGAAGTGGGTTAGACTTAAATGTGCTAGTCATATTCTTCATGATTCTCGCTTTGTGTTTTAATTCTTATCTTTTATGTGAGCATCATTAAAATCATCATGCCTAGCTAGGGGCGTTAAACGTTAGCGCTTGTTGGGAGGCAACCCAATTTTTATTTTTGTTCCATGCTTTTTGATTCTGTTTAGTAATAAATAATTCATCTAGCCTATGGTTAGATGTGGTTTTATGTTTTAATTAGTGTTTGTGCCAAGTAAAGCCTTTAGGATCTTCTTGGGTGATTGTTATTTGATCTTGCTGTCAAAAACAGAAAATATGCACTCACGAGAATAATTTTGATTTTTTTACCAGAGAGCGATAAAATACCAATTCCACTTGCAGAATATTAATAAACAAATTGCCTAGGACTTCCTAATTTCTCAGGATTTTTGGGGTTCCATAAGTATACGTTTGATACAGATTACTACAGACTGTTCTGTTTTTGACAGATTCTGTTTTCATTGTGTTGTTTGCTTATTTTGATGAATCTATGAGTAGTATCGAAGGGTATGAACCATAGAGAAGTTGGAATACAGTAGATATTACACCAATATGAATTTAGAATGAGTTCACAAGAGTACCTAAATGGTGATTTATTTTCTTATACTAACGGAGCTTACGAGTTTTCTGTTAAGTTTTGTGTTGTGAAGTTTTCAAGTTTTGGGTGAAGATTCGATGGACTATGGAATAAGGAGTGGCAAGAGCCTAAGCCTGGGGATGCCCAAGGCACCCCAAGGTAATATTCAAGGACAACCAAAAGCCTAATCTTGGGGATGCCCCGGAAGGCATCCCCTCTTTCGTCTTCGTTCATTGGTAACTTTACTTGGAGCTATATTTTTATTTACCACATGATATGTGTTTTGCTTGGAGCGTCATTTTATTTTATTTAGTTTTGCTTGCTGTTTGAATAAAATACCAAGAACTGAAATTCTTAAATGTTAGAGAGTCTTCACATAGTTGCATAATTATTCGACTACTCATTGATCTTCACTTATATCTTTCGGAGTAGTTTGTCATTTGCTCTAGTGCTTCACTTATATCTTTTTAGAGAACGGTGGTGGTTTTATTGTGAAGAAATAGATGAACTCTCGTGCTTCACTTATATTATTTTGGGAGTCTTTAGAACAACATGGTAGTTTTCTTTGGTTATGAAACTAGTCCTAATATGATGGGCATCCAAGAGGGATATAATAAAAACTTTCATATAGAGTGCATTGAATACTAAGAGAAGTTTGATACTTGATAATTGTTTTGAGATATGGAGATAGTGATATTAAAGTTGTGCTAGTTGAGTAGTTGTGAATTTGAGAAATACTTGTGTTGAATTTTGCAAGTCCCATAGCATGCATGTATGGTAAACGTTGTGTAACAAATTTGAAACATGATGTGTTATTTGATTGTCTTCCTTATGAGTGGTGGTCGGGGACGAGTGATGGTCTTTTCCTACCAATCTATCCCCCTAGGAGCATGCACGTAATGCTTGGTTTTTGATGACTTGTAGATTTTTGCAATAAGTATGTGAGTTCTTTATGACTAATGTTGAGTCCATGGATTATACACACTCTTACCCTTCCATCATCGCTAGCCTCTTCGGTACCGTGCATTGCCCTTTCTCACATTGAGAGTTGGTGCAAACTTCTCCGGTGCATCCAAACCCCGTGATATGATACGCTCTTTCACACATAAACCTCCTTATATCTTCCTCAAAACAGCCACCATATCTACCTATTATAGCATTTCCATAGCCATTCCGAGATATATTGCCATGCAAATTTCCACCGTTCTGTTTATCATGACATGTTCATCATTGTCATATTGCTTTGCATAATCTTGTAGTTGACATCGTATTTGTGGCAAAGCCACCATTCATATTTTTTCATACATGTCACTCTTGATTCATTGCTATCCCGGTATACCGCCGGAGGCATTCATATAGAGTCATACTTTGTTCTAGTATCGAGTTGTAATCATTGAGTTGTAAATAAATAGAAGTGTGATGATCATCATTCATAGAGTATTGTCCCAAAAAAAGAGAGAGAAAGGCCAAATAAAAAAAGTAAGGCCCAAAAAAAAGAAAAGAAAAAGGGACAATGCTACTATCTTTTTTTCCACACTTGTGCTTCAAAGTAGCACCATGATTTTCATGATAGAGAGTCTCTTGTTTTGTCACTTTCATATACTAGTGGGAATTTTTTATTATAGAACTTGGCTTGTATATTCCAACAATGGGCTTCCTCAAATGCCCTAGGTCTTCGTGAGCAAGCAAGTTGGATGCACACCCACTTAGTTTCTTTTGTTGAGCTTTCATGCATTTATAGCTCTAGTGCATCCGTTGCATGGCAATCCCTACTCCTTGCATTGACATCAATTGATGGGCATCTCCCTAGCCCATTATTAGCCGCGTCGATGTGCGACTTTCTCCTTTTTGTCTTCTCCACATAACCCCCTCATTATATTCTATTCCACCCATAGTGTTATATCCATGGCTCACACTCATGTATTGCGTGAAAGTTGAAAAAAGTTTGAGATTACTAAAGTATGAAACAATTGCTTGGCTTGTCATCGGGGTTGTGCATGATGAGAGCACTCTTGTGTGACGAAAATAGAGCATGACCAAACTATATGATTTTGTAGGGATGAACTTTCTTTGGCCATGCTATTTTGAGAACACATGATTGCTTAGTTAGTATGCTTGAAGTATTATTATTTTTATGTCAATATTAAACTTTTGTCTTGAATCTTATGGATCTGAATATTCTTGCCACAATAAAGAAGATTACATTGATAAATATGTTAGGTAGCATTCCACATCAAAAATTCTGTTTTTATCATTTACCTACTCGAGGACGAGCAGGAATTAAGCCTGGGGATGCTTGATACGTATTTTGATTGTTCCATGCTATTATATTATCTGTTTTGGATGTTTATGGGCTTTATTAAACACTTTTATATTATTTTTGGGACTAACCTATTAACCTAGAGCCTAGTGTCAGTTTCTGTTTTTTCCTTGTTTTAGAGTATCGCAGAAAAGGAAAATCAAACGGAGTCCAATTGACGTGAAACTTCACGGAACTTATTTTTGGACCAGAAGAAGCCCACGGAGCATCGGAGTTGGACCAGAAGATTCCCAGGCTGCCCACGAGGGTGGGGGGGTGCGCCCACCCCCCTAGGCGCGCCCCCTGCCTCGTGGACAGCCCGAAGATCCACCGACGTACTTCTTCCTCCTATATATATATATCCATATACCCTAAAAACTTCGGGGAGCAGAATAGATCGGGAGTTCCGCCGCCAGAAGCCTCCGTAGCCACCGAAAACCAATGTAGACCCGTTCCGGCACCCTGCCGGAGGGGGAAATCCCTCTCCGGTGGCCATCTTCATCATCCCAGTGCTCTCCATGACGAGGAGGGAGTAGTTCTCCCTCGGGGCTGAGGGTATGTACCAGTAGCTATGTGTTTGATCTCTCTCTCTCACTCTCTCTCCCATGTTCTTGAGGTGGTACGATCTTGATGTATCGCGAGCTTTGTTATTATAGTTGGATCTTATGATGTTTCTCCCCCTCTACTCTCTTGTAATGGATTGAGTTTTCCCTTTGAAGTTATCTTATCGGATTGAGTCTTTAAGGATTTGAGAACACTTGATGTATGTCTTGCGTGGGATACCCGTGGTGACAATGTGGTATTCTATTGATTCAGTTGATGTATGTTTTGGTGATCAACTTGCGGGTTCCGCCCATGAACCTATGCATAGGGGTTGGCACACGTTTTCGTCTTGACTCTCCGGTAGAAACTTTGGGGCACTCTTTGAAGTACTTTTGTGTTTGTTGAATAGATGAATCTGAGATTGTGTGATGCATATCGTATAATCATACCCACGGATACTTGAGGTGACATTGGAGTATCTAGGTGACATTAGGGTTTTGGTTGATTTGTGTCTTAAGGTGTTATTCTAGTACGAACTCTATGATAGATCGATTACAAAGGATAACTTTGAGGTGGTTTCATACCCTACAATAACCTCTTCGTTTGTTCTCCGCTATTAGTGACTTTGGAGTGACTCTTTGTTGCATGTTGATGGATAGTCATATGATCCAATTATGTTATTATTGTTGAGAGAACTTGCACTAGTGAAAGTATGAACCCTAGGCCTTGTTTCCTAGCATTGCAATACCGTTTGTGCTCACTTTTATCATTAGTTACCTTGCTGTTTTTATATTTTCAGATTACAAAATCCTTTATCTACCATCCATATTGCACTTGTATCACCATCTCTTCGTCGAACTAGTGCACCTATACAATTTACCATTGTATTGGGTGTGTTGGGGACACAAGAGACTCTTTGTTATTTGGTTGCAGGGTTGCTTGAGAGATACCATCTTCATCCTACGCCTCCCACGGATTGATAAACCTTAGGTCATCCACTTGAGGGAAATTTGCTACTGTCCTACAAACCTCTATACTTGGAGGCCCAACAACGTCTACAAGAAGAAGGTTGTGTAGTAGACATCAATTACTCCGCAGAATGACAGTCCTGCTCGTTGATAACCCACAAGTATAGGGGATCATAACAGTTTTCGAGGGTAGAGTATTCAACCCAAATTTATTGATTCAACACAAGGGAAGCCAAAGAATATTCTCAAGTATTAGCAGCTGAGTTTTCCATTCAACCACACCTAAAACTTAATATCTGCAGCAAAGTATTTAGTAGCAAAGTAATATGATAGTAGTGGTAACGGTAGCAAAAGGTAATGATAGTAAAAGTAATGTTTTTGGTATTTTGTAGTGATGATAGCAATAGCAACGGAAAAGTAAATAAGAGAACAATATGTGGAAAGCTCGTAGGCAATGGATCAGTGATGGAGAATTATGCTGGATGCGGTTCATCATGTAACAATCACAACATAGGGTGACACAGAACTAGCCCCAGTTCATCGATGTAATGTAGGCATGTATTCCGAATATAGTCATACGTGCTTATGGAAAAGAACTTGCATGACATCTTTTGTCCTACCCTCCCGTGGCAGCGGGGTCCTTACGGAAACTAAGGGATATTAAGGCCTCCTTTTAATAGAGTACCAGAACAAAGCATTAACACATAGTGAATACATGAACTCCTCAAACTACGGTCTTCACCGGTAAGTATCCCGATTATTGTCACTTCGGGGTTAACGGATCATAACACATAATAGGTGACTATAGACTTGCAAGATAGGATCAAGAACTCTCATATATTGATGAAAACATAACAGGTTCAGATCTGAAATCATGGCACTCGGGCCATAGTGACAAGCATTAAGCATAGCAAAGTCATAGCAACATCAATCTCAGAACATAGTGGATACTAGGGATCAAACCCTAACAAAACTAACTCAATTACATGATAGATCCCATCCAACCCATCACCGTCCAGCAAGCCTACGATGGAATTACTCACGCACGGCGGTGAGCATCATGAAATTGGTGATGGAGGATGGTTGATGATGACAATGGCGACGGATTCCCCTCTCCGGAGCCCCGAACAGACTCCAGATCAGCCCTCCCGAGAGGTTTTAGGGCTTGGCGGCGGCTCCGTCTCTTAAAACGCGATGAATCCTTCTGTCTGATTTTTTTCTCCCCGAAAGGAAATATATAGAGTTGGTCTTGAGGTCGGAGGAGCTCCAGGGGGCCCATGAGGTAGGGGGGTGCGCCCCCACCCTCGTGGACAGGTGGTGGGCCCCCTGGCCTTCATCTTTTGCAAGGATTTTTAAATTTTCTGAAAAGGTGTTCGATGAAGTTTCAGGTCATTCCGAGAACTTTTGTTCCAGCACATAAGTAACACCATAGAAATTCTGCTGAAAACAGCGTCAGTCTGGGTTAGTTCCATTCAAATCATGCAAGTTAGAGTCCAAAACAAGGGCAAAAGTGTTTGGAAAATTAGATACGACGGAGACGTATCAACTCCCCCAACCTTAAACATTTGCCTGTCCTCAAGCAATTCAGTTGACAAACTGAAAGTGATAAAGAAAAACTTTTACAAACTCTGTTTGCTCTTGTTGTTGTAAATATGTAAAGCCAGCATTCAAGTTTTCAGCAAAGATTATGAACTAACCATATTCACAATAACGCACAGGTCTCATATTTACTCATATCAATGGCATAATCAACCAGCGAGCAATAATAATAAATCTCGGATGACAACACTTTCTCAAAACAATCATAATATGATATAACAAGATGGTATCTCGCTAGCCCTTTCTAAGACCGCAAAACATAAATGCAGAGCACCTTTAAAGATCAAGGACTGACTAGACATTGTAATTCATGGTAAAAGAGATCTAGTCAAGTCATACTCAATGTAAACTAACAGTAATGAATGCAAATGACAGCAGTGCTCTCCAACTGGTGCTTTTTAATAAGAGGATGATGACTCAACATAAAAGTAAATAGATAGGCCCTTCGCAGAGGGAAGCAGGGATTTGTAGAGGTGCCAGAGCTCGGTTTTGAAATAGAGATGAATAATATTTTGAGCGGTATACTTTCATTGTCAACATAACAACCAAGAGATGGCGATATCTTCCATGCTACACACATTATAGGCGGTTCCCAAACAGAATGGTAAAGTTTATACTCCCCCTTCCACCAACAAGCATCAATCCATGGCTTGCTCGAAACAACGAGTGCCTCCAACTAACAAGAGTCCCAGGGGGAGTTTTGTTTGCAGTTATTTTGATTTAGTTTGCATAAAGCATGGGACTGGGCATCCCGGTGACCAGCCACTTTCTCGTGAGTGAGGAGTGGAGTCCACTCCTCTTGAGAATAACCCGCCTAACATGGAAGATATAGACATCCCTAGTTGATACATGAGCTATTCGAGCATACAAAACATGATATTTATTTGAAGGTTTAGAGTTTGGCACATACAAATTTACTTGGAACGGCAGGTAGATACCATATATAGGTAGGTATGGTGGACTCATATGGAATAACTTTGGGGTTTATGGAGTTGGATGCACAAGCAGTATTCCCGCTTAGTATAGGTGAAGGATAGCAAAAGACTGGGAAGCGACCAGCTAGAGAGCGACAACAGGCACGAACATGCATTAAAATTAATCAACATCGAATGCAAGCATGAGTAGGATATAATCCACCATGAACATAAATATCGTGAAGGCTATGTTGATTTTGTTTCAACTACATGCGTGAACATGTGCCAAGTCAAGTCACTTAAATCATTCAGAGGAGGATACCACCCTATCATACCACATCATAACCGTTTTAATAGCATGTTGGCACGCAAGGTAAACCATTATAACTCATAGCTAATCAAGCATGGCACAAGAAACTATGATCTCTAGTTGTCATTGCAAACATGTTTATTCATAATAGGCTGAATCAAGAACGATGAACTAATCATATTTACAAAAACAAAAGAGGTCGAGTTCATACTAGCTTTTCTCATCTCAGTCACTCCATCATATATCGTCATAATTGCCTTTCACTTGCACAACCCAATGATGTGAATAATAATAATAGTGCACGTGCATTGGACTAAGCTAGAATCTGCAAGCATTCAATAAACAGGAGAAGACAAGGTAATATGGGCTCTTTTGTTAGATCAATAATTATGCATATAAGAGACACTTCAACAATTTAATCATGGTCTTCTCCTATCGACCCCCCCAAAGAAAAGAAAAGAAATAAAACTATTTACACGGGAAAGCTCCCAACAAGCAAAAAGAAGAACATGAAATCTTTTTGGGTTTTCTTATTAATTACTACTACAAGCATGGAAAGTAAACTAATTAAAAGCTACAACTATTTTTTTGGTTTTTCTTAAGGTTTATTAAACACACAAGAAGAAAGCATAAAAAGGAAAATAAACTAGTAGGGATGATACAATGAAAAAGTATGAGCACCGACATCTAGCAATGAGTGTGTGAACATAAATGTAATGTCGGTGGGAAATACATACTCCCCCAAGCTTAGGCTTTTGGCCTAAGTGGCTGGCCTGGCGGATATCCATAATAATAGTTGGGGTCGTACTGCGATGAAGAAGACTCTGACTGCCACTGGTTGGCAATCATCTCCGGATCCCAATGGTAATTAGACTGTCGTGGAGGACCAACTTGTGGCTCCGACTCTGGCTCTGTGGCTGGTACAGGGTTCCAGTAGACGTGAATGTCCTCCGGCGAGACGAGGTACTGGCTGCAGATAAATCAAACAAGGAAGGAGCAGGCAAGGTAATAGTCTCCGGATGATGTTTATCAAAGAACAATTTGTATTTAAGCTCCCCTTCCCTATTCTTTATAATGAAATAATGTGATACCATACTCTTATAATCTAAATAAACACGAGGCAACAATTTTTCTTCCTTCTCATAATGCCTAATAGGTATGTTAAAATGTGCAGCTAGGCGTGAAGCATAGATACCACCAAAGATGGGGCCCTTTGTACGGTTAAGACTCAACCGTTTAGCAATAATATCGCCCATACTCATAGAGTTATCACAGAATAAACCATGGAACAAAATAATAATATCAGGAACACTAAGGTTTCCACAGTTTCCGCGACTAATTAAGCAACGACTAGCAAATATTGCAAAGTAGCATAAAATAGGAAAATGTATGCTAGTGATTCATGCATCGGGAACTTTCCTCATTTCCCCTACGGTGATGGTATCAATAAACCCATCTACATCTTCACGATGTGGTTCCTCTATTTTGCCCTCAAAAGGGATCAAACAAACCCGACAAGAATCATAAAGTGACATGTTCTTAACCACATCATATAAATGAAACTCTACTGAAGGAGGTGATTCCCTAGGATAATAGTAGAAGTTTTGCACGAAAGTATTGGTGAGTAAGAGATACTGTTCGCGTTGGTCGTGGAGGAAGTCGGTGAGGCCTGCGTTATTAGCCAGTTCATAAAAATCCTCATAAATCCTGGTGGCTCTCAAGAAATCATCGAAGGGCCATTCACACGGCCTGACCTCCGCGGTATGAGGCAAATTACATTTGGGCTTCTGTGCCTCTTCATTTTGCTTTTCCCTTGAGCTTCGGCTCGATGAGCCCCTCAAAAATCTCTTCATCATTTTTTGAAAAATTCTGAAATTTTTAGTAACTTCAAGATAAAAGTGAACCAAACTCAATAATATTGATAGCAACTACTCCTACAAGTGCCTAGAGCCTATATCATGCATCAAAACTACTTGGATCCATATAAATTTGACATGCAAGCTCAAGAACATGGTCACCTAGGCAGAAAAATTTTGCAATGAATAAAGCACTAGAACAAAAAATAATTGGACCAATGGAGGAGTCACATACCACGGAACAATCTCCCCAAGCAGTTTTGTGAGAGGTGCTTTGAGCAAGGAGATCGAAAATGGCAGCAATATGAGCTTGGACTCGGGTTTGAGCTAGTTATTCGTGTTCGTGGGAGGAAGAAGGAGTGTGTGGGTGAAAGGATAAGTGGAGGAGGGCCACCGTGGGACCACGAGGCAGGGGGGTGCGCCCAGGGAGGTAGGGCGCGCCCCTGACCCTCATGGCCAGGTGCCAGCTCCTCCTGCTGTGTTCTCAGTGCCAAATATTCTCAAATATTCCAGAAAAAAAATCATATTTAAATTTCAGGGCATTTGGAGAACTTTGATTTTCGGGGTATTTTTATATTGCACGGATAATTCAGATAACAGTCAAAAAATACTATTTTTATTTTATTTAATATAAATAACAAAAAGTAAAAGTGGGATACAGAAGGTTGTGTCTTCTAGCTTCATCCATCTCATGCTCATCAAAAGGAATCCACTAACAAGGTTGATCAAGTCTCGTTAACGAACTCATTCCGAATAACATGGAACCGGAGAAATTTCGAATAACACTATGTTACCTCAACGGGGATATGCACATCCCCAACAATAAGAATATCATATTTCTTCTTGACAGTAGGAAGAGGAAATTCAAAACCTCCAAATATAATTGATGGAATTTTTCCAATAGAGTTGATACTGTGAACTAGAGGTTGTTTCCTCGGAAAGTGTACCGTGTGCTCATTAGCATTAACATGAAAAGTGACATTGCCCTTAGTGCAATGAATAACAGCCCCTGCAGTATTCAAAAAGGGTCTTCCAAGAATAATAGACATACTATCGTCCTAGGGAATATCAAGAATAACAAAGTCCGTTAAAATAGTAATGTTTGCAACTACAACACGCACATCCTCACAAATACCGACAGGTATAGCATTTGATTTATCAGCCATTTGCAAACATATTTTAGTAGGTGTCAACTTATTCAAATCAAGTCTATGATATAAAGAGAGAGGCATAACACTAACACCGGCTCCAAGATCACATAAAGCAGTTTTAACATAGTTTCTTTTAATGGAGCATGGTATAGTGGGTACTCCTGGATCTCCAAGTTTCTTTGGTATTCCACCCTCAAAAGTATAATTAGCAAGCATGGTGGAAATTTCATCTTCCGGTATCTTTCTTTTATTAGTAACAATATCTTTCATATACTTAGCATAAGGATTCATTTTGAGCATATCAGTTAATCGCATACGCAAAAAGATAGGTCTAATCATTTCAGCAAAGCGCTCAAAATCCTCATCATCCTTTTTCTTGGATGCTTTGGGAGGAAAAGGCATGGGTTTCTGAACCCATGGTTCTCTTTCCTTAGCATGCTTCCTAGCAACAAAGTCTTTCTTATCATAACGTTGATTCTCTGATTGTGGGTTATCAAGATCAACAGCAGGTTCAATTTCTATATCATTATCATTACTAGGTTGAGCATCATCATGAACATTATTATTAATAATATTATCACTAGTTTTAGGTTCATTACCAGATTGTGTTTCAACATCAGAAATAGAAATATCATTTGGATTCTCAGGTGTTCCAGTGATAGGTTTACTAGAAGCATGCAAAGTCCTATCATTTTTCTTTTTCTTCCTATTAGAAGGACTAGGTGCATCTACATTATTTCTCTGAGAATCTTGCTCAATTCTCTTAGGATGGCCTTCAGGATACAAAGGTTACTGAGTCATTTTACCACCTCTAGTCTTAACTCTAACATCATTATCATTATTCTTAATATTCAATTCATTGAGAAAATCATTTTGAGCCTTAAGTACTTGTTCTACTTGAGTGGTAACCATAGAAGCATGTTTACTAATAAGTTTAAGTTCACCTTTAACATTAGCCATATAATCACCCAAGTGTTCAAGCATATTTGAATTGTATTTCAATTGTCTACCAAAATAAGCATTAAAGTCTTCTTGCTTAGCCATAAATTTATCAAACTCATCTAAGCATGGGCTAACAAATTTAGTAAATGGGATTTCAGCTTTATCATATCTATAGAGAGAATTTACCTTTACTACCTGTGTCGGGTTATCAAGACCATGAGTTTCTTCAATAGGAGGTGGATCAAGATCATATGTTTCTTCAGCAGGCAGTAAATTAAGACCATGTATTTCTTCAATAGGAGGTAAATTCTTAACATCTTCAGCTTTAATACCTTTTTCTTTCATAGATTTCTTTGCCTCTTGCATATCTTCAGTTAGTCCATGACATCTACTACACAACCTTCTTCTTGTAGACGTTGTTGGGCCTCCAAGTGTAGAGGTTTGTAGGACAGTAGCAAATTTCCCTCAAGTGGATGACCTAAGGTTTATCAATCCGTAGGAGGCGTAGGATGAAGATGGTCTCTCTCAAGCAACCCTGCAACCAAATAACAAAGAGTCTCTTGTGTCCCCAACACACCCAATACAATGGTAAATTGTATAGGTGCACTAGTTTGGCAAAGAGATGGTGATACAAGTGCAATATGGATGGTAGATAAAGGTATTTGTAATCTGAAATTATAAAAACAGCAAGGTAACTAATGATAAAAGTGAGCGTAAACGGTATTGCAATGTGTGGAAATAAGGCCTAGGGTTCATACTTTCGCTAGTGTAAGTTCCCTCAACAATGATAACATAATTGGATCACATAACTATCCCTCAACATGCAATAAAGAGTCACTCCAAAGTCACTAATAGCGGAGAACGAACGAAGAGATTATGGTAGGGTACGAAACCACCTCAAAGTTATTCTTTCCAATCAATCCGTTGGGCTATTCCTACTAGTCGTCAACCCGTGCAATTGCACGGGCAAGTTATTTAGATAGTAGCTTTGTAGAATAATTTTGAAAAATATTAGTTATGTGCAGAATAATAGGTAATTATGAATTCATATTCTTTGTATTAAGCTCCTGGAAGTCTGTTATTTAAACACAATAGTTTGTGCATGTAACCATACACGCAAGTAATATTTGAATCAAGATTACGATAGTATATTTTCCATAAAATATGCATAATTTCTTTCACATCTGCCATTAGCTCATGCGAAATAAAAAATCTTTATGCATAATCATAGGGTCATTACCAATTCAGAAGCCATACAATTGTGGGAACATATAATATTCATACATTTACAAACAACACACTACATTATTTTCTACAAAAGCACACTATTTTCTTAAATATATACAAAGTGCAGCATGATGTGTATAGTCTTGCCATTCTGTCAAACTAAATAAACATGATCCCATGGGTTTTGCCATTTTTGGAAGTTGAGAAATACATGGCCTCATCGTACATACTAATTGTCGACAACCTATACTATGAGTATTATCCAAGTGGAAACACTGAGATGTACACAATGAAAATCATAAAAACATTGTGACTATGTGTTTTTCATGCAAATTAATTGAGTTATGTACACGCCTACAGCTCTGGCAGTTGTAACGATAAAAGGAATCAAGTCCCGAGACCCGTCCCAATTATCGACAACCTATACTATGAAAAACAATCGGATACAAACCTTTAGAAAAATATCGTCCCGAATCCAATCCACCAGTAGAAGAAACATAATTATTTCTCTACTCCCACAGATCAAGTAGAAGTACTGTCAAATATTCTAATTGTCATACAGATCAAATGCGTAGTACCGATGAGGTGTCATGCACTTTACAAAGTAGAAAACTAAACTGGATTTAATAATTGCAAGGAAGAGAAAATAGATTCAGCTGAGATTACTATAGCTTCCTAATGATATATATAGATGAGTTGAAAACCTAAAAGTTGTTTGAGAAAAAAATGATTTAAACTCGCACCCAAATGCGTATTCTTTTTTTTCATCAGAAACAGAAACAAAACCATCGGAATAAATATACATGACACCATGCTTTGTAACTCTGAGAAATAACAATCTAAAATGGATATAAAAAGGCGCACCAACAGGCAACTCACTCCCAAGGCAAAACGTAGCAATAGCTTCTATCGGCTGGCTATAATATATTTTAGGTTTGGGGCATGATGTCGATAATCCTTGTCGGGAAATAAATGTGAATCCAAAAAATTAATTCAACAATAGTTATATGAAATAGAGAATAAAAATAAGAAAGTAGTTTAGCTCTTCATGGCTAGGCAGAAGATATATAATCTTCTATTTCAGGTGGGGCAAAGGAGTTACCAATACACTCGTAATATGAGAGATGCTAGAAAGGTTTATTCATGAACACGTATACACTTTTTGACCTAAAAAATACCTCATTTGCTTAAGAGAAATCTGATAACATGGGACATTGTAGAAAAACTAAATACATAAGATAAGATTACACACTATCAACTCCTCTGAACAAAACTATAATACGAAGAATCCAGTCCTATTCATGAAATATTAATAGGAGGCACGTGCTAGTGAATCCATGCTTTGATCTCCTGCATGTTTCGTTAAAAACTGATTGGAAATTGAGTGCCAATAATTCGAGAGAAAAAGGCATAAACTAAAATACACCAGCCTAGTTAAAGTAATTGGAGTATATGTGATCACGCTGAGGGAGGAAGCAATATCATCTAAGCTAGAACTAATTAGTATAGGTACAGATTTATGCAGTCTAGTGGACAATTCAGTATTTTTAGGGAAGGTAGTATATATTTGAAAGACGTTTTTCTATAAGCTACATCACCACTTATATATGCTTTGCAATAGTTTTGGGGACAGGAAAAGCTATATTTAAGTCTGAAGAAGCTAAAAACAATAAAAATCACTAATGTATCAGCATGGTTGCATATTGTATCAAGTAGAAAGGATAAATACCTCCTAGAACATGCACTTGGTGATATGGGCAGACTGCATCACAACCCCTCACAAATTCGCATGGGGATGACCCGATTTATGTTTACATGTTTGAATGAACATGTAAATCCGTTGATGATGTTGCACACCTTTTCCTATAAGTAGTGACCAGTTCACTCACATACAGAAGATGAATAACTAAATTCTAACTTGGTGAATACACCCAGCGAACCTTGTCGTAATCCATATCCTCCACATTGCGCTACTGGATTGGTCGCTGCTCATAATAATCATTATTTCACCAATATCCAGTACTAAATTCTAATATATTGCTGAATATCCTCGCAATCTCACAGCAGAGAATGACCTAGAGGACACAGGGAGGCACAGTGCTAGCAATACTAATTAGGATCCATACAGGCATGACATCGTCTTGTTTGGTTCATGTACAGACATGTAATCCGGTCATAGGTTATGTATGCAGCTAGCTTAATTAGGCATTTATATATTTATATACTATCTACCCATGATGCAACAGAGAAAATGCAGATTACGTACCTTTGGCCATAAAGGGCGATGTCTCCTCTGGATGCATGTGTTTATTTTTCTTGCCGGTTGACTGGTGTGTACGTCTACGTATTTTGGGCGTTGCTTGGGGTAGCATGGGGCAGAATCGATCAAGTGTTGATGGGCAAGCAAGAGGTTAGACATGTACTGCAGGTGGATTGATCTGAGAAAGTTAGGTTGATTCGGTGCTTCGTCGTCGCCACTGGGTTGCTGTGGGATAGGGAGATTGACGTGGGCTGTGGTAGACTCATGTACGGATATGTCATCCGGTCATTGGTTATGTATGCAGCTAGCTTAATTAGGCATTTATATATTTATATACTATCTACCCATGATGCAACAGAGAAAATGCAAATTACGTACCTTTGTCCATAAAGCGATGTCTCCTCTGGATGCATGTGTTTATTTTCTTGCCAGCTGACTGGTGTGCACGTCTACGTATTTTGGGCGTTGCTTGGGGTAGCATGGGGCAGAATCGATCAAGTGTTGATGGGCAAGCAAGAGGTTGGACATGTACTGTAGGTGGATTGATCTGAGAAAGTTAGGTTGATTCGGTGCTTCGTCGTCGCCACTGAGTTGTTGTGGGATAGGAAGATTGACGTGGGCTGTGGTAGACCTGAGGAGGAGGGGCTAGAGGAGAGGTGAGAGGACACGCATCAAGCCATGAGGGAGCGATGGAGGAATTGCACCGTATACTATGAGGACTCTACCACGGTTGCTTATTTTTTATCTAGACCACAGTTTAATATCCGGAGGCTAATTCACCTACGTGCAGGCTCAATTTTTTTTTGAATCAGGCCCAGATCTAATCTAATTAGTCAAAGAATATAAAATTTGGGTCCTAGATAAACGGGTTGATCTCCACCGTAATAATTCGGTCCCACTTAAGATGAACGGTTCTTAATTACTAATTAACGTGGTAATTTCTTGGGAGTCTGTAATTAGTATAGGTAGGTATAGATAGATAGATAGATAGATAAGTGTCACAAACAGCCCTAGAGTTCGTACTAGAATAACACCTTAAGACACAAATCAACCAAAACCCTAATGTCACCTAGATACTCCAATGTCACCTCAAGTATCCGTGGGTATGATTATACGATATGCATCAAACAATCTCAGATTCATCTATTCAACCAACACAAAGGACCTCCAAGAGTGCCCCAAAGTTTCTACCGGAGAATCACGACGAGAACGTGTGCCAACCCCTATGCATAGGTTCATGGGCGGAACCCGCAAGTTGATCACCAAAACATACATCAAGTGAATCACGTGATATCCCATTATCACCACAGATATCCACGGCAAGACATACATAAAGTGTTCTCAAATCTATAAAGACTCAATCCGATAAGATTACTTCAAGGGGAAAATTCAATCCATTACAAGAGAGTAGAGGGGGAGAAGCAACATAAGATCCAACTATAATAGCAAAGCTCGTGATACATCAAGATCGTGCCAAATCAAGAACATGAGAGAGAGAGATCAAATACATAGCTACTGGTACATACCCTCAGCCCCGAGGGAGAACTACTCCCTCCTCATCACGGAGAGCACCGGAATGATGAAGGTGGCCACCGGAGAGGGATTGCCCCCTCCGGCAGCATGCCGGAACGGGTCTAGATCGGTTTTCGGTGGCTACGGAGGCTTCTGGCGGCGAAACTCCCGATCTATTGTGCCCTCGGATATTTTTAGGGTATATGGAGATATATAGGCGGAAGAAGTACATCGGGGGGGCCACGAGGGGCTCACGAGGGTGGAGGGCGCGCCCCCTGCCTCGTGACCTCCTCGCAGATCCCCCGACATGCACTCCAAGTCTTCTGGGCTTCTTTCCTTCCAAAAATGGGTTCCGTGAAGTTTCAGGTCAATTGGACTTCGTTTGATTTTCCTTTTCTTCGAAACCCTAAAACAGGGTAAAAACAGAAACTGGCACTGGGCTCTGGGTTAATAGGTTAGTCCCAAAAATGATATAAAAGTGTATAATAAAGCCCATAAACATTCAAAACAGTAGATAATATAGCATGGAGCAATCAAAAATTATAGATACGTTGGAGACGTATCAGCATCCCCAAGCTTAATTCCTGCTCGTCCTCGAGTAGGTAAATGATAAAAACAGAATTTTTGATGCGGAGTGCTACTTGGCATAATTTTAATGTAATTCTTCTTAATTGTGGCATGAATATTCAGATCCATAAGATTCAAGACAAAAGTTTATATTGACATAAAAATAATAATACTTCAAGCATACTAACAAAGCAATCATGTCTTCTCAAAATAACATGGCCAAAGAAAGCTATCCCTACAAAATCATATAGTCTAGCTATGCTCTATCTTCACCACACAAAATATTTAAATCATGCACAACCTCGATGACAAGCCAAAAAATTGTTTCATACTTTTGTTGTTCTCAAACTTTTTCAATCTTCACGCAATACATGAGCGTGAGCCATGGACATAGCACTATAGGGGGAATAGAATGGTGGTTGTGGAGAAGACAAAAAGGAGAAGATAGTCTCACATCAACTAGGCGTATCAACGGGCTATGGAGATGCCCATCAATAGATATCAATGTGAGTGAGTAGGGATTGCCATGCAATGGATGCACTAGAGCTATAAGTATATGAAAGCTCAAAAAAGAAACTAAGTGGGTGTGCATCCAACTCACTTTCTCACGAAGACCTAGGGCAATTTGAGGAAGCCCATCATTGGAATATACAAGCCAAGTTCTATATTGAAAGATTCCCACTAGTATATGAAAGTGAAAACATAGGAGACTCTCTATCATGAAGATCATGGTGCTACTTTGAAGCACAAGTGTGGTAAAAGGATAGTAACATTGTCCCTTCTCTCTTTTTCTCTCATTTTTTTATTTTTTTATTTGGGCCTTTTCTCTTTTTTTTATGGCCTCTTTTCTTTCTCTTTTTTTATTTGGGCTTCTTTGGCCTCTTTTATTTATTTTTTGTCCAGAGTCTCATCCCGACTTGTGGGGGGATCATAGTCTCCATCATCCTTTCCTCACTGGGACAATGCTCTAATAATGAAGATCATCACACTTTTATTTTTCTTACAACTCAAGAATTACAACTCGATACTTAGAACAAAATATGACTCTATATGAATGTCTCAGGCGGTGTACCGGGATGTGCAATGATGCATGAGTGACATGTATGGAAGAATTATGAACGGTGGCCTTGCCACAAATACAATGTCAACTACATGATCATGCATAGCAATATGACAATGATGAAGCGTGTCATAATAAACGGAACGGTGGAAAGTTGCATGGCAATATATCTCAGAATGGCTATGGAAATGCCATAATAGGTAGGTATGGTGGCTATTTTGAGGAAGGTATATGGTGGGTGTATGATACCGGCGAAAGGTGCGCGGTATTACAGAGGCTAGCAATGGTGGAAGGGTGAGAGTGTGTATGATCCATGGACTCAACATTAGTCATAAAGAACTCACATACTTATTGCAAAAATCTATTAGTCATCGAAACAAAGTACTATGCACATGCTCCTAGGGGGATAGATTGGTAGGAAAAGACCATCGCTCGTCCCCAACCGCCACTCATAAGGAGGACAATCAATAAATAAATCATGCTCCGACTTCATCACATAATGGTTCACCATACGTGCATGCTACGGGAATCACAAACTTCAACTCAAGTATTCCTCATATTCACAACTACTCAACTAGCATGACTTTGATATCACCATCTCCATATCTCAAAACAATCATCAAGCATCAAACTTCTCTTAGTATTCAAAACACTCATAAGAGAATTTTATTATTAATCTTGTATACCTAGCATATTAGGATTTTAAGCAAATTACCATGCTATTTAAGACTCTCAAAATAATATGAGTGAAGCATGAGAGTTCATCTATTTCTTCAAAATAAAACTACCACCATGCTCTAAAAGGTATAAGTGAAGCACTGGAGCAAATGACAAACTACTCCGAGAAATATAAGTGAAGATCAATGAGTAGTCGAATAATTATGCAACTATGTGAAGACTCTCTAACAATTAATAATTTCAGATCTTGGTATTTTATTCAAGCAGAAAGCAAAGCAAAATAAAATGACATTCTAAGAATAGCAAACATCATGTGAAGAAGCAAAAACTTAGGATCAACCGATACCGACCGATAGTTGTTGAAGAAGAAAGGTGGGATGCCAACCGGGGCATCCCCAAGCTTAGACGATTGAGACTTCTTGAAATATTATCTTGGGGTGCCTTGGGAATCCCCAAGCTTGAGTTTTTGTGTCTCCTTAATTCCTCTCATATCACGGTCTCCCTAAATCTCAAAAGCTTCATCCACACAAAACTCAACAAGGACTCATGAGATAAGTTAGTATAAACCATTGCCAAAACCTTATCATACTCTACTGTAGCAAATCACTAAAATTATTATTCAAAATTGAATACTAAATTCCTCTGCACATTTAATAGTCCTATCCTCAAATAGAATCATTAAAGAAGCAAACATATGCAAACAATGCAAACATAACAGCAATCTGCCTAAACAGGATAGTCTGTAAAGAATGCTGCAACATCCATACTTCCATAGCTCCAAAAATTATGAAATAAAATTCCCACTGTAGTAAATTTATCAGAGCTTAATATGCAAAAGGTTTCAACATTTTATCACATTCTGAATTTTCTAGGGAATTATTGCAACAGCGGTAAACTTTCTGTTTTCAAACAGCAACATGTGGACTTCTAAAATAGGCATAGTAAAGACTATCAATGCCACTTTTATTGAAATAAAATATGCAAAACATTGTTCTAAATAACAGCAAGCAAATCCTAACAAAATAAATTGACGCTCCAAGCAAAACACATATCATGTGGCGAATAAAAATATAGCTCCAAGTAAAGTTACCGATGAACGAAGACGAAAGAGGGGATGCCTTCCGGGGCATCCCCAAGCTTAGGCTCTTGGCTATCCTTGAATATTACCTTGGGGTGCCTTGGGCATACTCAATCTTAGGCTCTTTCCATTCCTTATTCCATAGTCCATCGAATCCTTACCCAAAACTTCAAAACTTCACAACACAAAAGTTAACAGAAAACTCGTAAGCTCCGTTAGTATAAGAAAATAAATCACCACTTCAAGGTACTGTAATGAACTCATTTTTTTAATTTATATTGGTGTTAAACCTACTGTATTCCAACTTCTCTATGGTTTATAAACTATTTTACTAGCCATAGATTCATCAAAATAAGCAAACAACACACGAAAAACAGAATCTGTCAAAAACAGAACAGTCTGTAGTAATATGGATCAAACGTATACTTCTGGAACTCATAAAATTCTCAAATAAATTGCTGGACCTGAGTAATTTATCTATTAATCACCTGCAAAAATAATTAACTAAATATCACTCTCCAAATAAAAATGGCAGCAATTCTTGTGAGTGCTAAAATTTCTGTTTTTGACAGCATGATCAACAAGACTTTCCCCAAATCTTCCCAAAGGTTCTACTTGGCACAAACACTAATTAAAAGCATAAAACCACATCTAAACAGAGGCTAGATGAATTATTTATTACTAAACAGGAACAAGAAGCAAGGAACAAAAATAAAATTGGGTTGCCTCCCAACAAGCGCTATCGTTTAATGCCCCTAGCTAGGCATGATGATTTCAATGATGCTCATATAGTAGATAAGAATTGTAACATAAAGAGAGCATCATGAAGAATATGACTAGCACATTTAAGTCTAACATACTTCCTATGCATAGGGATTTTGTGAGCAAACAACTTGTGGGAACAAGAATCAACTTGCATAGGAAGGTAAAACAAGCATAACTTCAAAACTTTAAGCACATAGAGAGGAAACTTGATATTATTGCAATTCCTACAAGCATATATTCCTCCCTCATAATAATTTTTAGTAGCATCATGAATAAATTCAACAATATAACCAGCACCTAAAGCATTCTTTTCATGATCTACAAGCATAGAAATTTTATTACTCTCCACATAAGCAAGATTCTTCTCATTCGGAACAGTGGGAGTATCATAAGAAACTCGAATACTATAAATTGTTTCTACATTAAAGGAGTAATGTTCAAAAAAAGGGTAATCATAATCATGACAAGTTTTATAAATATAATAATCACTACTTTTTATAGCATAAGTATCATCACAATAATCATCATAAGTAGGAGGCATGCTATCATCGTTATAAATTTGCATATCAAAACTTGGGGGACTAAAAATATCGTCATTAAACATAGCTTCCCCAAGCTTAGGACAAACATTAATTGCAGCAAATATATTCTCAAAAACATCATCTTCATCAAACATAGCATCCCCAAGCTTGGGACTTTTCATATCATAAGCATAATCACTCCACTACTAGAAAAAGGGCTACTAATGGCGCACCAGTTTTGCCTACTAATGACGCACTACTGGTGCACCAGTAGTACCACGCCACTAGTATTTTTTACTAATGGCGCACCACTAGTGCGCCATTAGTATGCCTAGAGGTGCGCCATTACTATCTGACTTAGTAATGGCGCACCACATAGAAGTGCGCCATTAGTAATAAATTTTTTTGAAAAAAAAATTCAAATTTTTTAAATTTTTTTAAAAATCAAATTTTTTATTTTTTTTCTCTTAATCTCGGGTCACTATGGCTTAATCTCAGGTCAAATCGCAGTCCGTGGTCAAACTTCTCGAAAGGTCACCCATCCTCACACTACTCCAACCCCAGCACGCTTAAGTTCAGAGTTCTATCCAACCCTAGCACCAGCTCACTTCACAGGCACTTGTTGATATATCTAGCATATCAATCCTATTAAACCTTGTTGATGTTTAGGACTTTGTTCATGTTCATGAGTGTGATGAAATTTTGAAAAAATATTTCAAACTTCCGTTCATATTACGTATCATATTATGAAAAAAAATTCCCGTAGCATACGGTGCGCCACTAGTAAGTTTGATTTTTTTGAATTTTTTGCCTCCAGATCTTAAAAGCCGCATAACTTTTTTCTGTTAGGTTTTTGAGGATTTTGAAAATTCGGATGTAACTTTTCGAGTAGATGATTTTTCATATAGAAAACTTTTTAATCCGAGTTCGTATGTAAACGTTATGCCCATTTTACAAATTCCAGAGAGATTTTGCAAATAAAGTCGAAATTCATATTTGTAAATTTTCCCAACAACTAGACCACATATCACATGGGAAACTTATTTTCTTTTATTTTTTTGACATTTTCATCATTTTCTTTTATTTTTTTAAAAACTGAAAAGGCGGTCCACAGGGGGGGTGCATGCGAGGGAATTTTTGGGCCAAGTTAGTAATGGCGCATCGTGGGTGAACTAGTAATGGCGCACCACTCCCAGAGTGCGCCATTACGAGTTTTCAAAAAATATAAAAAAAAATTGAAAAAAAATTACTAGTGGTAGTAATGGCGCACTATCCCTAGTGTGCCATTACTAGTTTTGAAAAAAAATAAAAAAAATGAAAAAAAATGAATTTTTTTACTAATGGCGCACCACATCCACGGTGCACCATTACTAGTTTTGAAAAAAAATAAAAAATCTTGTTACTAATGGCGCACCGTGGATGTGGTGCGCCATTAGTATTTGGACACTAATGGCGCACCAACACATGGTGCGCCATTAGTATATAGTAGTGGCGCACCACATGTCTGGTGCGCCATTAGTGTCAATTTCATCTATAGCCCTTTTCCTAGTAGTGCTCTCATCATAATAGAATGGATAGCACCAATAGTATAGCAATTATCATATTCTTCCAAGCAAGTGACAAAAAGATTTTCAAGATCATAAGAAGTATCATTATCTTCCACAATTATATTTTCATGAGGCACAATAGTAATAGGAGTAGCATTATTTGAGAGAGATATCTTTTTACCTCTCTTCCTTTTATTTTCTTCTTCTTCACCACATCATGTGTGGGTTCAATCCTCTTTTTGGAGCTCCTTATTAATGAAATTTGTTAAATAGGAGGCTCCTCCTCGTTACCTGATTCATCATGAGAAATAATAGGAGGATATTGGGAAGTCTCTTCCCTTTCATTAGTATTCTCTTCATCTTCTATTTGTTTTCTTTTCTTTATGTAGTTGGCAATATAAGGATTTTCAATGCAATTCACCGCACAATACATATAAATTTTCTCTAGATCAAAATGAAGAACTTTATCAAGGGCAAATTTTGGAATATCCTTCGTTATGCGTTTAATTTCTTCATAACCCAAGAGCAAACTAAGTTCATTATGATGTGCAAGGGAAATCAAGTCATCACAATTTTTGGACACGATACGATCATGAAACAATTTGCATTGGGTACTAAAATGATAACGTTCATTGCATAGTTCACAAGTAGGGCTAAGAAAAAATAAATTTTCAGCACATTCATCTAGCTCTTCTTGCAACAATTTAGTTTCTAAGTACTTATGCCTCTTGCAATATCTATTTTCCCTATTTGGTGTGTACTTACAAACCCAATGCACTCCACAAAAATTGACATGTTTATAGGAGAAATTTTCATTATAACTAGTGCAATCATCATGTCAGGATCTGGAACTATTTGCAAATTGATTGGTCCTCAGGTGCCTCGATGAAGGAGCTAGTCATCAATGCAAGCAGGAGTTTTAGGAAACCTTTCTTCACTGAAGTGGTCTTTATAGCTTGCTGAAATATATGGATTGTCAGAAATGCTAAGGTCTTTAGGCATGAGAGAGCTGGATTTAATAAATGGAGAACAGCTTTTCTTCATGATATTGCCCCTTATGCAATATAGGGTTAAGCCTGCTTTTAAGGATGATCTCCTTAAATGGATCTCTTTTCTTCCTCCTTGATTCTTTTTGTTGTTTTTCCTCCTTTTAGTTTAGCTTGATTACCCCTTGTAATCCCCCTTGTAATTGTTCTTGTCTTGCCTTTTAATAAAGTTTTGATATGCTGTGGGGGTTTTTCCCTACAGTCCCCAGTCAAAAAAAAACTAGTGCAATCATCATTAGTATCATGGATATTCAAAGAATTCGTACTAACAACATTGCAATCATGCTCATCATTCAAAGATTTAGTGCCAAACATTCTAATGCATTCTTCTTCTAACACTTTGGCACAATTTTCCTTTCCATCATACTCACGAAAGATATTAAAAAGATGAAGTGTATGAGGCAAACTCAATTCCATTTTTTTGTAGTTTTCTTTTATAAACTAAACTAGTGCTAAAACAAGAAACAAAAAGATTCGATTGCAAGATCTAAAGATATACCTTCAAGCGCTAACCTCCCCGGCAACGGTGCCAGAAAAGAGCTTGACGTCTACTACACAACCTTCTTCTTGTAGACGTTGTTGGGCCTCCAAGTGCAGAGGTTTGTAGGACAGTAGCAAATTTCCCTCAAGTGGATGGCCTAAGGTTTATCAATCCGTAGGAGGCGTAGGATGAAGATGGTCTCTCTCAAGCAACCCTGCAACCAAATAACAAAGAGTCTCTTGTGTCCCCAACACACCCAATACAATGGTAAATTGTATAGGTGCACTAGTTTGGCGAAGAGATGGTGATACAAGTGCAATATGGATGGTAGATAAAGGTATTTGTAATATGAAATTATAAAAACAACAAGGTAACTAATGATAAAAGTGAGCGTAAACGGTATTGCAATGTGCGGAATTAAGGCCTAAGGTTCATACTTTCGCTAGTGTAAGTTCCCTCAACAATGATAACATAATTGGATCACATAACTATCCCTCAACATGCAACAAAGAGTCACTCCAAAGTCACTAATAGCGGAGAACGAACGAAGAGATTATGGTAGGGTACGAAACCACCTCAAAGTTATTCTTTCCAATCAATCCGTTGGGCTATTCCTATAAGCGTCACAAACAGCCCTAGAGTTTGTACTAGAATAACACCTTAAGACACAAATCAATCAAAACCCTAATGTCACCTAGATACTCCAATGTCACCTCAAGTATCCGTGGGTATGATTATACGATATGCATCACACAATCTCAGATTCATCTATTCAACCAACACAAAGGACCTCAAAGAGTGCCCCAAAGTTTCTACCGGAGAATCACGACGAAAACGTGTCCCAACCCCTATGCATAGGTTCATGGGCGGAACCCGCAAGTTGATCACCAAAACATACATCAAGTGAATCACGTGATATCCCATTGTCACCACAGATATCCACGGCAATACATACATCAAGTGTTCTCAAATCTATAAAGACTCAATCCGATAAGATTACATCAAGGGGAAAACTCAATCCATTACAAGAGAGTAGAGGGGGAGAAGCAACATAAGATCCAACTATAATAGCAAAGCTCGCGAAACATCAAGATCATGCCAAATCAAGAACACGAGAGAGAGAGATCAAACACATAGCTACTGGTACATACCCTCAGCCCCGAGGGAGAACTACTCCCCCCTCGTCATGGAGAGCACCGGGATGATGAAGGTGGCCACCGGAGAGGAATTGCCCCCTCCGGCAGGGTGCCGGAACGGGTCTAGATTGGTTTTCGGTGGCTACGGAGGCTTCTGGCGGCGGAACTCCCGATCTATTGTGCCCTCAGGTGTTTTTAGGGTATATGGAGATATATAGGCGGAAGAAGTACATTAGGGGGGCCACGAGGGGCTCACGAGGGTGGAGGGCGCGCCCAGGGGGGTGGGCGCGCCCCCTGCCTCGTGACCTCCTCGCAGATCCCCCGACGTGCACTCCAAGTCTTCTGGGCTTCTTTCCTTCCAAAAAAGAGTTCCGTGAAGTTTCAGGTCAATTGGACTCCGTTTGATTTTCCTTTTCTTCGAAACCCTAAAACAGGGTAAAAGCAGAAACTGGCACTGGGATCTGGGTTAATAGGTTAGTCCCAAAATGATATAAAAGTGTATAATAAAGCCCATAAACATTCAAAACAGTAGACAATATAGCATGGAGCAATCAAAAATTATAGATACGTTGGAGACGTATCAGTCCATTATAAAAGATAGCAAGTATTTCATTTTTCTTAAGAGGATGATCAGGCAAAGTATTAAGTAATTTGATAAGCCTCCCCCAAGCTTGTGGGAGACTCTCTTCTTCAATTTGCACAAAGTTATATATATCCCTTAAAGCAGCTTGTTTCTTATGAGCAGGGAAATATTTAGCAGAGAAGTAATAAATCATATCCTGGGGACTACGCACACAACCAGGATCAAGAGAATTAAACCATATCTTAGCATCACCCTTTAATGAGAACGGAAATATTTTAAGGATATAAAAGTAACGAGTTCTCTCATCATTAGTGAACAGGGTAGCTATATCATTTAATTTAGTAAGATGTGCCACAACAGTTTCAGATTCATAGCCATGAAAAGGATCAGATTCAACCAAAGTAATTATATCAGGATCAACAGAGAATTCATAATCCTTATCGGTAACACAGATAGGTGAAGTAGCAAAAGCAGGGTCAGGTTTCATTCTAGCATTTAGAGATTCCTGATTCCATTTAGCTAATAACCTCTTGAGTTCATATCTATCTTTGCAAGCTAAAATAGCTAAAGAAGCTTCTTTATCAAAAACATAACCCTTAGGAATAACAGTTAAATCTTCATCATCACTTTCATTAGTATTATCAGATTCAATATTTTCACTCTCTCTAACCCTAGCAAGTTGTTCATCAAGAAATTTAGTAAGTGGCACAGTAGTATCGAGCATAGAAGTAGTTTCATCATAAGTATCATGCATAGCAGAAGTGGCATCATCAATAACATGCGACATATCAGAACGAATAGCAGAAGCAGGTTTAGGTGTCGCAAGCTTACTCAAAACAGAAGGTGAATCAAGTGCAGAGCTAGATGGCAGTTCCTTACCTCCCCTCGTAGTTGAGGGATAAATCTTTGTTTTTAGATCTCTCAAGTTCTTCATAATGATAAGCAGATATAAATCCCAAGTGACTCAAAGAATAGAGCTATGCTCCCCGGCAACGGCGCCAGAAAATAGTCTTGATAACCCACAAGTATAGGGGATCACAACAATTTTCGAGGGTAGAGTATTCAACCCAAATTTATTGATTCGACACAAGGGGAGCCAAAGAATATTCTCAAGTATTAGCAGCTGAGTTTTCAATTCAACCACACCTGGAAACTTAATATCTGCAGCAAAGTATTTAGTAGCAAAGTAATATGATAGTAGTGGTAACGGTAGCAAAAGGTAATGATAGTAAAAGTAATGTTTTTGGTATTTTGTAGTGATGATAGCAATAGCAACGGAAAAGTAAATAAGCGAAGAACAATATGTGGAAAACTCATAGGCAATGGATCAGTGATGGAGAAATATGCCGGATGCGGTTCATCATGTAACAATCACAACATAGGGTGACACAGAACTAGCTCCAGTTCATCGATGTAATGTAGGCATGTATTCCGAATATAGCCATACGTGCTTATGGAAAAGAACTTGAATGACATATTTTGTCCTACCCTCCCGTGGCAGCGGGGTCCTTACGCAAACTAAGGGATATTAAGGCCTCCTTTTAATAGAGTACCGGAACAAAGCATTAACACATAGTGAATACATGAACTCCTCAAACTACGGTCATCACTGGTAAGTATCCCGATTATTGTCACTTCGGGGTTAACGGATCATAACACATAATAGGTGACTATAGACTTGCAAGATAGGATCAAGAACTCTCATATATTGATGAAAACATAATAGGTTCAGATCTGAAATCATGGCACTCGGGCCCTAGTGACAAGCATTAAGCATAGCAAAGTCATAGCAACATCAATCTCAGAACATAGTGGATACTAGGGATCAAACCCTAACAAAACTAACTCGATTACATGATAGATCCCATCCAACCCATCACCGTCCAGCAAGCCTACGATGGAATTACTCACACACGGCGGTGAGCATCATGAAATTGGTGATGGAGGATGGTTGATGATGACGATGGTGACAGATTCCTGTCTCCGGAGCCCCGAACGGACTCCAGATCAGCCCTCCCGAGAGGTTTTAGGGCTTGGCGGCGGCTCCTTATCTCTGATTTTTTCTCCCGAAAGCAAATATATAGAGTTGGTCTTGAGGTCGGAGGAGCTCCAGGGGGCCTACGAGGTAGGGGGCACACCCTAGGGGGGCAGGCACGCCCCCACCCTCGTGGACAGGTGGTGGGCCCCCTGGCCTTCATCTTTTGCAAGGATTTTTTATATTTTCCGAAAAGGTGTTCCGTGAAGTTTCAGGTCATTCCAAGAACTTTTGTTTCTGCACATAAATAACACCATAGCAATTCTGCTGAAAACAACGTCAGTCCGGGTTAGTTCCATTCAAATTATGCAAGTTAGAGTCCAAAACAAGGACAAAAGTGTTTGGAAAAGTAGATACGACGGAGACGTATCACTCGTCAGGAGTCGGACTAGCAATTCGGCCTCCGTCTCAGTCACGACCGAACCGCGGCGTACGTACCGCACGTACATAACTACGCACTAAAAATACCATGGGCGAAGACGGAGACATAACTCGATCATGATCCACAATACGGCTCGACCGTATCCAGGCACTCATACTTTCCCTTTTTCTTTTTATCCTTTTTTCAGGGTTTTTTTCCACAGGCCCCTCACGACGGCCTCATCATCGATCGTTTCGAAGGATAAACAAACCAAGGAGGCAAGCATCATAGACGTGTGGTAGAAGCATCTAGATGATCTTCTTGACAATCACTTTGCCTGTTTGCAGGACCCGCACACAACTTCCCCTTGGCCTCGGCATGTTAAATAGCCCGATTGCTTATTACATTATTTGTATAAATACGCTTTGACGTATCAGTCAGTTTACAATGGAAACAGTTTATGGGCCAACATATGTGGCATTGGCTTACTCCTTTATTATATTTAAACTATTTTATCAATTGCACCCGTACACTTTAGTACGACTTAACTCGCTAGGGGCTCCATTGCGCTCCATATGTTGGCAACAAGTCCGAACACTTTTTACAGTATAATTCGGTGCCCCGAATAATGCATTATATGCATCGACTCCGAATCATGTCTTTGATCAATAGTTGGGTTGGCCGGCTCATGTGCTTGCTACCTTACATTCCGTTTTATCGGCTAGGGTAGTAAAGGGAGAACTACTGCGATTGTGTTTTTGGTTCATCTGGATAAACACCTTAGTAGAGAAAGCTGAAAACTGACTGTCATGATGCGGCGAGAGCTGGTCAGCTATTCGGTGGATAAAATCTCTTGCGATTCTTTGTCCGCATTATGCGACGAAACGGCTTCCACCCGATCAGGTGTTTACAGCCCCTAGTCCGGATAAACAAACTAGGGGATGCGCCTACACACCTATTTGTCAAACTCCTATGGCTAAGTGAGGGTTATAAAGCAACATAGTCCGATTGCCTGGTTCGATGCACTAAACACCTCCTTCAAGGACCAAACTCTTGGGTCAAGTGTGTTAGGTTCCAATCCGAACACCCCCGTACTATCTACATGGGGGCTGAAGCCAACGACTGGCCAACTCTCAGATTTAAATAAACGGCTGCACAGGAGGAAATATTTTTGATAAACAACAAGCAATGTATTACATACAGGCTTTGTTCCATAACACAGGACTGGATAAACACGAATACATTCATTCAAAAATAATGTCCTTCGCACACTAGCCTGCTACAATGCGGGATCCTTCCAGGATGTCATCAAAATAGCGCTCGGGCGTGCGGTGCTCTTTGCCCTCAGGCGGCCCCTCGGTCGCAAGCTTGACGGCGTTTATCTTCGCCCACTGTACCATGACGCGGGTGCAGGCCATCCGCGCACCTTCGATGCAGACCGATCGCTTTATGGCATCAAGCCAAGGGCAGGCATCGACCAGCTGCTTCACGAGCCCGAAGTGGCTGCTGGGCACGGCTTCGGCAGGCCATAGACAGATTATTAAATCCTTCATGGCCAATCCGGCCACCCTATGCAGTTCGGACAGCTGTTTCAGCTGATCGCCGAGGGCCACCTGATGGTCTGGCGCAAGGTATTGCGACGAGAACAGCTTCTCCGATGAGCTCCCCTCTTTGGCTCGGAAGAACTCTGCAGCATCAGCAACACTGCGAGGCAGATCTGCAAACGCTCCTGGAGAACTCCAAATCCGGGTCAGTAAGAGGTACCTTTTCTTCACAAATTTGCTCTGCATAATAAAGGTCTTACCCGCCGCAATTTGCTTGGCCTCCTGGACTTCCCGGAGGGCGCCCTGGGCTCAACCCGGGCCTCTTGTGCGCTTTGACGGGCCTTAGCAAGTTCAGACTCTTGGTCCGCAATCTTGCGCTCCAAGGACTCGCACTTCTTTACGGTGTCCTCGAGCTCCTACTGAACCTCCCCGACCCTTGACTCGTGTTTCTTGCGGGCAGCTTGTTCCTTCTCCGCCTTCTTCTGGGACTCGCTCAGAGCCTTCTGGAGGGACTCCACCTCGGCCGCAGCTCCTATGAAGCATCATATTAACGTGATCAACACAAACAATTCTTATCATTTTAAAGATTTGAATAGGCCATTGTGTACCTTGCTTGCCCTCAAGCTATTTTTTGACACGGCCGAGATCTTCATCGGCTTTCTCCAGCCTCTGCTTCAGTTCAGCTACTTCGGCAGAATGGGAGGTCGCAGCCAGCATTGACGCCTGCTTATTCGCATAGACATATATGATTAGTCTCCTGCGAAAATAATTCAATCCTCTGTCCGGCCTTTCTTTTCGAACACCGGACAGAGTCTGAGGGGCTACTGTATGTACTACGGCGTTCTTTTTGCATAATTGTGTCACATACCTCAAAGCCTATTAGAAGGCTGGCGCAGGCTTCGGTCAGTCCGCTCTTAGCGGACTGAACCCTCTCAACCACTGTACCCATAAGGATACGGTGTTCTTCTACAACGGAAGCACCTTGGAGCGCTTCCAGTAGAGTATCCGGTGCCTCCGGATGGACAGAGGTCACCGGCGGAATAGGTGCACCCTCTTCTTTCGAAGGAGGCTGCTTGCCTGATTCCGGAGCCGTACAGGCCTTTAGAATAGTATTTGGCTATGGGCCAAATTGGGTATGGCCCCCGTCGCTAGTCTCCAGGGGGGTCCGCTCCCCTTGTGTCCGGCGGCCGAGGTATCACCCTCTGGCACCACCTCAGTGGCCTCCTGTACCTCTCCCTGGCCTGGGAAGGTCCTTCGGGACAACACTTCGGCGTCGTCCGTAGTCTTGGGGGAGGAGGCCGGCGAAAGCGACCCGCTGTCCATCACCTTTGGATCCAGCGAATTCCTCGAAGATGAGGATCGCTGGAGGTGGGCGAGAGCTGGACTCCAGCGCATGATTCAACATATTAAAACCACGAAGTAAAGGAGCTGGATATATATGTATGTAAGTGCCTTTGAGTAATTACAATCCGGCCAGGGGCTTCTTCCTGGGACGCCACTCAAGGCTACTATTGGTGTCTGATTTGGAATCATCCGCAAGGGAGACTCTCCCTTTCTTGGACGCCTTCGTCTCTGCCTCCAGATCCGTGGAGGCCGCCCTTTTCTTTCTCCCCCCCCTCAGGGGGAGAATTGCTTTCCTCCTCCTCCTCGTCGTTCTCGGCGGGGGAAGAGTGGGTTTCGGCGTCTTCGGATGTTACGTTCAAAGTGCCTTTATGGCGGAGGCCGCTTCTTGTCTCCTGGCCCTTCTTCTTGGCCTTCTTCTCCGGCGCCTGGTAGGGCGCCGGAACCAGCATCTTCGTCAGGAGCGGGATACCCGGGTTTTCGGGCAACGGAGCCGGACACTGGATCCACTCCGCCTTCTTTATCCATCTCTGAAAAGACAAATGGAGAAACTTAGACATCTTCCTTGAATGCACAGGAAGAGATACACCTTGGAGCATGAAGAACTTACCGGACTGGCTAGATGGGTTAGGTTGTATCCGCGGTCCTCGGACGTCTACGACCATGTCTGATTGGCCTTGAAAAGTACCTTCCAGATGCCTTCGTGCATGGAGTCGAAGAACTATCGCAAGGTCTGGTGCTTGGCCGGATCGAACTCCCACAAATGGAAAGTCCGGCTCTGGCAGGGAAGGATCTGGCGAAAAAGCATCACCTGGATCACATTGACGAGCTTGATGTTCTTGTCCACCATGCTCTTGACACGCGCCTGCAGCGCCGATATCTCGTCTGACGACGACCAGTCCAGGCCCTTTTATAGCCAGGTGGTAAACCGCTTGGGTGCCCGGACTTGAATTCGGGAGCCGTGGCCCAGGTGGTGTCGCAGGGATCAGTGACATAGAACTACTGCTGCTGCCACCCCTTGACGGTTTCCACAAAGGTGCCAGTGGGCCATGTGACATTGGATAGTTTGCTCACCATGGCACCTCCGCACTCCGCATGTTGACCATCCACCAGTTTTGGCTTCACATTGAAGATCTTCAGCCATAATTCGGAGTGGGGTGGGATGCGGAAGAATGCCTCGCACACGACAATGAATGCCGAGATGTTGAGGAAAGAATTCGGGGCTAGATCGTGGAAATCTAGCCCGTAGTAGAACATGAGTCCACGGACGAAGGGGTGGAGGGGAAATCCTAACCCGCGGATGAAGTGGGGGATGAATACCACCCTCTCGTTGGGCTCCGGGGTGGGGACGATCTGCCCCTTGGCCGGAAGCCGGTGGGTGATTCCTTGGGCCAAGTACACTACTTCCCGGAGCTCCGCGATGTTCCCCTCCATGACGGAGGAGGCCATCCACTTGCCCTGCATTCCAGATCCGGACATGGTCAGAGTGCTTTTTGGAGGCGGAAAGGATGGAAGCTTGGGCGCTGGAGCTCGAGAACGGATGGGCGGAGAGGAAGAAGGCGTGGGTGAAAGAGTGGATCCTTATCCTCTTATAAAGGCAGTGAATATCAAGCGCCTCCCCACTCGCCTTAAAACTCGCCTATTCCCCAAGGGTCGTGCGGACGGCGCGGTTGGATTACCCACACCCGTATTGATGAGAATCCCGCGATAAGGGGACACGATCTCTGCTTTGATAAGACGTGTCAATGAAAACCGCACCTCGAAATATGGAGCGTGAGGCTAAAAAACAGTTCGAAATAATGACCGGGCCGGGACGTAACGTCTCGTTACAAAAAGTTGTCAGTAGACGGGGCCTGTGAAATATTATACTCCTTGCGGCTATGTGTGGTGCCTGTCTTGTAGAGTTGGACACGTTTTCTATGTTCGAGGACTACTTTGAAGTATTCAGAGAAGGAACTCGCCTTGCAATGCCGAAGGCCTTCTGCACGCCGGACACATCGTCATTGAAGCCTGGTTCAGCGGCTACTAAGGGAGTCCTGGATTAAGGGGTCCTCGGGCGTCCGGGCTATGTGACATGGGCCGGACTAATGGGCCATGAAGATACAAGACAAAAGACTTCCTCCCGTGTCCGGATGGGACTCTTATTGGCGTGGAAGGCAAGCTTAGCGTGTGGATATGAATATTCCTTTCTCTGTAAACCGACTCTGTACAACCCTAGCCCCCTCCGGTATCTATATAAACCGGAGGGTTTGGTCCGTAGAAGCAATCATAATCATATAGGCTAGACAATTAGGGTTTAGCCATTACGATCTCGTGATAGATCAACTCTTGTAACCCTTATACTCATCAAAGTCAATCAAACAGGGCGCAGGGTATTACCGCCATCAAGAGGGCCCGAATCTGGGTAAAACATCGTGTCCCTTGTCTCCTGTTACCATCAATCCTTGGACGCACAGTTCGAGACCCCCTACCCGAGATCTGCCGGTTTCGACACCGACATCGGGGTGAAAATTTTAAAACTACAAACGATCGTGCTCAGGGTCCGATGGGAGTGGCTCAGGAGAATGGATGAGGCGTGGACATGGCAGGGTTTAAAACTTGTGCTCGATCGCGAGGCGAGGGAGGTGTTTGATAGTCTTGTCTCGATTTCGGTGGGCAACGGCAAAAGGGTCTTATTCTAGTGTGACCGCTGGCTAGATGGTCAAGTACATATGGGTGCGATGCCCTCGGCCAAGTACATATGGAAGTCTTGGGCGCCATTAAAGTGCAAAATGTTCACGTGGTTGGCAGCAGCACAGTACAGGGTGTGGACCTCGGATCGACGAGCTCACCATGGACTCCAAGATCAAACCTCACCGTGCTTCACTTGCCTACAAGAGGAAGACACCGTGGACCATATCCTCGTCCAATGCCCATACGCCAGGGAGGTATGGCACCTCACGTTTAGCCACTATGAACCGGCGATCGGAAGTCCATCATCATACAACACACTCATGCAATGGTGGGCCACGGCCAGGACCTCTCTCATCACAAGGCCGAAGGAAGGGTTTGATTCTCTCATGATGGTCACCACGTGCAGGGGCGGAATTGGGCCTAGGGCAACTGGGGTTATAGCCCCAGGCGTGGCCCAACTAATGCCTTATACTCAGTAGTATTTTTTCTGTATTTTACAGTTGTAGAAAGCCCAGCCCCAGACGCGCAAGTGCAGCCCAGCCCCACGCTCTGGCCCAATGAGTCACGTACGACCTCCCCTGGGGTCAAAAAAGGGGAAAAGAAATCACATCTTTGTAGATTCCTTATGCCTTCGTGGAACCTCGTCAATTGCCAGGAGCGGAACGGATCTGCGCGGCTGCGCCAGGAGTCTCAGGATGAGATCATCTCACCGGAGAGTAGACCCCTCCCCTACTGCACTACTCCCCCTACTGCGGATTGACAATCTGTTTGGCCACCTCCGCGGGTAAATAATCTCTACTCATATCATCCGACCCCCGCCCCCTAGTTTCTGAATCAGCCATAATCAACTAGTTGGTGATTTTTAATTGTACAGGATAACTTGAGTCAATTTGATTTTACTGTTAACAGGAAATTAAATATCCAAGATGAAGAGTGTGATGTATTTGCTATGAAACATCACACATTTTATGGTAATAATATATAATATTCTTATTTCTAAAATTTATGAAAATTTAACTTATCCTATGTCAAGTGTCTTGCTTTTGAAAACTGATTTTTATCTTTAAGCTTTAGATCTTTCTACAACTGCCGATGAGGAAACAATGGGCTCAAATGAATAAATCTTCGTAAATTTGGTACCCACTTTTGAAATGAGGTATTTTTATCGAATTGTTTACATCCTTTTGTCGATTTTTCTCTTGTGGTAATAATGAAGCTGGTCTTTTCTTCGAATTGTGAATATGTGGTGTAGATCTGACACGCATTGATACTTGTGGTATACTAGTTTTAGACGTTTTGTTTAGCCGCTTAATTTTAGCCCCAGGCTTCAAGAAATGCTGGCTCCGCCTCTGACCACGTGGTCTCTTTGGAAGCAGCGGAATGCAAGGGTATTTGGCAGAATCGCGCAACAGCTAACCCCTACACAGGTGAAGGCGCAGATCGTCGCGGAAGTCGAAGAGTGGAGAAAGGCCGAAGCTGGAGGTTTAGATAGTTTAGCGAGAGAATAGCTTTAAGTGTCCCTGTTGGTGTTGGCGTGGGTGATCGACCGAGCCTTTGTTCGCAAAGACCTCGGTCTTCTTGTAAATGTCTTTGCTCTCGTGGTTGGGGTACTCTTGAAAAAAAAATGATGAGGTATGCCCGGGTAGGACCAGTCACGGGGATTCAGCGTGGCGTGCTGCTCAAGAAATCCATCAAACCCAGCTTTTTATTGGTTGCCGTCGTCGTAGCTAAGCCTCCTCCTCTTCAAACCAGGTCGCTCCTCGTCTTCGATCACTTCCAAAGAGATGGGGGAGGGGGAGAAGGCCATGATTAGAGTACTGTCCGTCACTGCCGTCGGATTGGCCTGTACAGCGTTGAGGCTGTACGAGGAAGAGCTCAGGTCCCTCTTCACCCCCAGGCCGGCCTTCCTCAAGACCTTGGACCCCGCCGGGGCAGATCCGGTCATCGGCCGCGACGACGAGATCGACCGGGTCATCTGCATCCTCTGTGGCCGGACCAAGAACTGCGCCGCGCTTGTCGGCGCGGCCGGCGTCGGCAAGACGGCCATCGTCGAGGGCCTCGCCCAGCGCATCGCAGCTGGGGCGGTCCCCGCCGCGCTCGCCGGGGCCAGCATCGCGGAGCTTGACGTCGGGGCGATGGTCGCTGGTACCCAGTGGCGCGGCATGTTCGAGCAGCGCTTGAAGGATGCCATCAAGCAGGTGGAGGATGCCCGCGGCAAGCTCATCCTCTTCATAGACGAGATGCACATGATTGTTGGTGCTGGCGACCGAGACGGCACCGGGGACGCTGCCAACATCCTCAAGCCGGCGTTAGCCCGTGGCCGCATCCGTTGCATAGGCGCAACCACATCCGAAGAGTACCGCAGATACATTCAGAAGGATGCGGCGCTCGATCGGCGGTTCCAAAGGGTTGATGTCGAGGAGCCGAGCGTGCCGGCGACCGTTGCCATCCTGCAGGGGTTGAAGCACCGGTACCAAGACCATCATGGACTGACGATTCGCGACGACGCTCTAGCTGCTGCCGCACAGCTCGCCGCCCGTTATATTACAGGTAGTATATTCGTCATGTGGTTAAGAATTTAATTTAATGTACTTTCATATTGGGTCTGTGCATCTTGAAGAAATTGTGGATTTTACTCTTGTCAGGTCGCCAGTTTCCTGATAAAGCAATTGATTTGATGGACGAGGCATGCACTACCGTGAAGTTGCATAAGCAAAAAGAAGTTGAAAATAAGGAAACTAACACTACAAATGCACTGGAGGAGTTAACCGTTGGTCCATGCCATATTGCCCAGGTAAATTAACATCCCTTGCTAATCGTATCAGTGTGAGTAGTTTTCATTTGTTTCCGTGTGATGTTCATATGCCATGTTCTATTGTTATATGAAGGTTGTGAGCCGGTGGACTAAAATTCCGATCACCACACTTGGTAGAGAGGAAGAGAAGTTGAGCCACCTAGCAGACAGATTGCATGAGAGGATTGTTGGACAGTTTGAAGCCGTTAACTTGGTTGCCCAACAAGTGCTACGTTCTAGGGTCGGCTTTGATCAATCTGGCCAACCAATTGGCTCTTTCCTCTTTTTGGGCCCGGCTGGTGTTGGAAAGACAGAGCTTGCGAAAGCACTTGCGGAGAAGTTGTTTGACAATGAGAAGGCATTAGTCCGCTTTGACATGTCTGAATATGCCGACAGTGGTTCTGTGTCACGTCTCATTGGAGGACCTCGAAGGTTTAGCTTCTACACACTTTGGACTTGTATTTCTTTCTGAAATTCCTATTCATGTCTCACTTTTTCATTTGACTTTCTGAAGCTATGAAGAAGACGGACAACTCACTGAGAAAGTCAGGAGCCAACCGTATAGCGTTGTTCTTTTTGACGACGCGGATAAGGCACATCCCTCGATATTCAAGGTTCTCATTCAACTCCTTGATGATGGCATGCTGGTTGATGGGAAAGGACGCAACGTAAATTTCAAGAACACTATCATCATCATGAGCTCAACTCTAGGAGCAGAGAACCTGTTAGCTAAAATTGCTGGAGAAAACATGGAAACTACACGAGATCTTCTCATGAAACAGGTATGTGTATCCCAAACTGTCCCTTGTAAAGTCCCGGTGTGCACCCTGCTGATTGACAAATTTACTTGTTGATGATGCAGGTCGAGAAACGCTTTAAGCCTGAATTTCTCAACAAACTGAGTGAAATTGTGATGTTTGAGCCGCTTTCACACGATGAACTGAGGAAGATCACGAGAATCCAGATGAAGAGGGTCATTGATACAACAGCTTATAAGGGCATCTCTCTGCTTGTAACAGATGCCGCATTGGATGTCATTTGGTCAGAAGCACATGACACGGTAAGCACAGCATGTTATTTTTACCAAACCAAATGATACTTATTTGGGTAGTTATTTGTACATATCCTGCTTACGATGCATACATGTACTATGTATTGCAGGTGTATGGCGCAAGGCCTATTAAAAGGTGGATGAAGAAAAATGTGACAAGAGTTCTTGTGGACATGCTGGTCAATGGAGAAGCATGTCAAGGGTCGACCATCTCCATCGATGCCGCTGACGATAATAAGGGGCTGAAATACCAGGTACAGAAGTAGCATGCCGGAGGTGGCAGATCTACGTGGCCAGATATGAGTTTTGTGTGCTATATATCTGTAACAAACCGGTCAGTACAAGTTCCACGTTTACGGGTAATTAATCTTGCTTGGTGGGACTTGTACTTCATGATGTGCCCACCGAGGAAAGGGAAAACCTTTCTCTATGACTGACTGCTACTGAGTTTAGATCTTCTATATGAAAACTAAGCCTCGGCTTGAGCTGACTCTGATTTTCTACGTCGAAACCTTTCTCCCTCTCAGCCAGCGCACCCTCCTCAGCCGGAGCCACCGATGCTCCCCCAATCTGGCGTCCGCCTTGTCAAAGGTGCGCATCAGCCATCTCTCTGACAATCAGCCATTGGGCCTCGCTCGGGGAGGTGGCGGGCTTGAATTAGCCTGTCTGAATTTGAGATGCCATTGTAATATTTGAAGAAGAAGGACGGTCAGTACGTCGCTTACCTGGGAGCTTGTGCCCAATCAATGTCAACCGGTGGGAACGGCAACATCGAGCTTGGACGTTGTGGAGATATGACCCGGCGAGGGTGTGAAAGCTCGATGGCGACAAGCTGTGGCTGCTAGAGGTCAATGGCCTCGAGAGCCACACTACCATACCAAACTCGGCGTAAAAGGGCATACATCTGACAACTTGAAAACTAAGCCTCGGCTTGAGCTGACTTTGTGACCCATTTTCTCTCTCCAGCAGCCGCGCCCTCCTCAGCCCCGAGCCCCCGACGCTTCCCCGATTTGGCGGCCGCCATGTCGGTGGTATGCATCGGCGGCACATTGTAATTGTGCCATCTCTCTGAAAACTCGCTCGGGGAGGTGGCGGACTTGAATAAGACTTTGAGATGTTGGTGTAATAGTTGGAAGAAGAAGAACAGACAATACATTGCTTACCTCGGAGCTCATGCTCAATCAATGTCGACCGATGTGCATGGTGGCAGCGATCTTAGCGAGGTTGTGGAGAGAGGACCCGATGTGGGGGGTGGAAGCTCGACGGCACCGACCCAAGGCTTTGAGAGGTCCATGGCCTCGAGCGCCTATTCAGGTCTCCCATTTGTTCTTTGATTTTGCTCCTTAAATGGAAAAATGTTACAAAGATTGCCCACTAGCATTGATGGATCATGTCCCTTGGATCACTAGAATGGATGGTCCACATTCCTTAAGAAGGCAAAATTACTCGGCTAATTGGATAAAACCAGATGAAAACTCCATTCAAGGGCATGAGGTTGTCCTCTGGTGGAAACTAGCGAAAACTACATTTAGCATATAGCAATTCTTTTCCGTGGCAAAAAACCTAGGTTTTCTTTGTCCTTTGTGGGTGCTCGTACGTCACCAAGAGTTTCCTTAGTCAACTATGAGATTCTCCCCGTTGATTGTCGATCTCTCTTCCTAAGTTCCACGGGTTTGTTTCGTCCATGGAGCTAGGGATACTGAAGGCAGATATGGCAGAAAGTCTAGTGGAATAAGCAAGAACTTTGTTGATGATCTACTGGGCCAATTGCATCTGCATGAGGAGAACAATAATGACCTTGTGTGGGAAGATGAAGTCATGGAACTCCCGCAACAGGCCAAGTGGCTGGCGATCATGAAAGTGCACAAGACATGAGGGGTTTAGCGTAGTGCGTTGTTCTTCAACATAAGATTGGCTTGGAATCATGCATAAGACGTAATTTGGAGAAGGATTGAAGATAACCTCTTTACTATTAAATCCAAGTGTTTAGGGGACTGGAACAAAGCTATGTTCATGGGGGCTTTTTAAAACCGAGCTCTATTGATTGAAGAGTATGACGGATTTTCGGAATCCTAGATTGATAGTCCTTGAGAAGATATTTTTCTGGGCGCAAGTGCATATGTTGCTGGATAATTTCATCCATGAAAAGAACATATGTGGCATATGTAGGACTATGGATGAGATACTTGAGGTTTAGATCAAGTTGTCAGCTGGTTTAGTAGGAGAGTTTTGCCTTCGTGTAAAGATGAATGTTAACAAAATAATCACTAGGTTTGTGTACATTACAAATGGAGGGGAGGAGTGGTACCAGGTCAAGTATGAGAAATTGCCAATCTTCTATGGTAATTGTGAATTGATGAGAACTTGCACCAGGAATGTGGTGATGGAATTCATGATGAATCAAAACTTGAATAGGGTGACTTTATTTTAGCCGATGGAGGACGAGGTAGAGGTCCCAGCGGGGGCGGTGGTCATGGTTTTGGAGGAGGATGTAGATGCGATAGTCATGAAGGATATGACCGTGGGCGTGGTCAGATGTGAGATTGCACCTAGGCGTTTTAACGTTGTCTTTCATGGGGTGGCAGTGGTGTACCTGAAAGATCTGAACCCGGAAGCAAGACCGAACCTTTATGTTAGCCATGACGTTAGGATGCATGAGGAAGAGGTGGTAAATGTTGTTAGAGATACGATAGGCAACATAACCATCAAAGATCAAATCAGCACAGAGGACACAAGGATTTTAACGTGGACCCCCCCCCCCCCCCCCCCCCCCCCCGCCCCCAATGAGAAGGGTAAAAACCAAAGCGTAGTCGCGGGGGATTTACAACGATGATCTTATCACATGTGGCGGCTTACAAAGGATACACACACACAGTTCCGCTATGGCCCAAGCCTCGGCCTCTGCTCCGCTCCGTCAGAAGTTAGCCTTATCTGAATTTGGATTACAACTTAACAAACACCGTCATTGTCGCCTCCTTGGCTGAGGAAACTGCAAGGGTTGGCACCAAGGAAAGAAGGATGGGTGTAGAGGAGGCCTTGTCCGAGATAGAGGTCGAGATTGCTGAGGAGCTGGTTGTCGTGGCCAAGGAGAAAGGCAAGGCTGCCATGTTGATTTCCTCTGAGAATTGCAATGATGACAATGGCCCCAATTATACATGGAGGACCCCCAAAGGGTACAGAGGGAGGTAGTCGATAGCAAATGTGATTGAACCGTGCACTATCGAGGAGATCAGGAGGTACTACGCTCAGTTTGAGTTGAAGAAGCGGGAGAATTAGTTTCTTCCATGTATTTGTGGATTTATGTTTATTACATAGTTTTATGTTATGTTTGTTTCACTAAAACAAGTTCACCCAGTCGTGCAGTCATGTTTGGTACTATGTTGAACGTGTTTCTGGAGTTTATGCTATGTTGTGTCTGAATATTTCACATTGTTGTCAAAATAAGTTCATATTCACCCACAAAAAGGAATAAATTAAGTTCATACATGTACTATTAAAGGTGAATGTGTACGTAGTCATTCATTGACACATCCTCCCATCCATCGAAGGAACAACCTGCCGATTTTTTCTTATGTAATTCACTCTTCCGCCAGCTTTTACCGATTCTTTCTATCCCGAGACAGCCATCATATCCCATGCCGCACGAACCGCTCCCCTCCTCTCTTGCATCTCTTGGTGCTCGATTTCCCCTCACATAGGGTTCCTTGGAATCAGTGCTGACGAAACGGGCCATGCCTAGCATGCCGGCCCGCGAGCACGCTGGAAACGACACATGACGGGCCATGCCCATCACGGGCTAATCGGGCTATGCTAGTCACGCGGTGCACCGTGCTTAGGCCACAAGGTTGAGCACGTGGGCCGGCACGACATGACCCGTTTATTTATTTTATCTTTATATGGAATTAAACAACCCAATAGACCAAAAAATAGCCTAGCAGGACAAACAACATGTGGGCCTATCGTGCCTGGTGGGCCGGCGGGCTAGCCAGATTAGCCGAGGGGCCGTGCCTGGGCTGCTAAGTGCATCACGTGGGCCAACACAACACGAACTATTTACTAATCATGACCCAGTGGGCCGTGCCATGCCACGATTACCACGTGTCAGGTTGTGATGTGTCGTGCCGGTCCATTTGGCCAACTCTCCTCTTGATAGAGGTTGCATCGCTGCCACTCAATTCCTCCTCCCCTTTCCCCTTCCTCCTGGACTACCCGTGGTTGGCCCTTCTTCCACCATGGACGGCGAGCGACCCCCACGGCGACCCATGCCTACTCTGCACCAGCGTGGAGGACCAGTCCCTTTTGATCCAATCCGATGGTGAGGATCAGTGTGCGCGCCACCACCTTCGCTGCTTGCATACCAGAGTCATTCCCCAATGTTAGGTATTCATTCATGTCCATCACTCCACCACCAACAAGGAGGACACTGCTGCATCACCGCTCCTCTGATCTCAATCCCTTAGCTGCCACCCATCCTACGATCAACCTCCGCTTGATAGAACAGAAGGTCCACACACAACACCCCTCTCTCCTCCCTTTGAAACCCTAGAGTTCCGGCGAACCATGGCGACATGTACCTGCGACGATCCAGATGAGGGCCCCAAGGCACTCACCTACGAGCACTGGAGGAGAGGATGCCCTAGGAGGGGAGGAGGCGACCATGGCTACAAGTAGCAGGACCACCAGTCGGCGGCCACTGTGGTCAACGCTTTGTTCGAGGTTTGTTCCCCTCCTCTTTCCTTCCTCCAAATTTCACGAGAAATGCACACACATGAGAAAACTAGGTCAGTGGTTTTAGTCTTTAATATGGATACCCGTTATCATGATCTTTTTATTATCCCGATTGGCGGTTTGGTTTTGTTTTTAAAATTGACAAGTAAATGGACTTTTTTTGCAGGGATAAGCAAATGAACTCCTAGTATTCCATTATAATGAGGTAGACTGTCAAATGCTATGTTGCTCCTTCAAGGAAGACATTCATTTCGTTGCATTTGTACTTTCAAGCTCCGTCCAAGCACCAGCGTGCCCGAGCTCCCTCCAAAGCGGCTTGCACCGCACCACCCTGAGCGGGAGGAGGAAAGGACCCCACCGCCTCCGAGCCGCATGGGTTTTGCCCGGCGACTCCTGCCGGCAGCAGCGAGGGGTTGGGCGATGACCGGGTGTGGCTCTGGCGGCGGCTAGGGTTCGCTCCTGGCCACCTGCGGGAGCGACCGAGGAGTGAGTCATTCTGTGAATTCTCATGTGGTTTTCCTCAATACGTGATCTTGAAACTCGGAGTCTCGATGCCCACTCAAACCCCCTCGTTGCTCTGCTTGTGCTACTTGGGAAACCTAGTGCGTCGCCGGTAGGCTCCCCTGCAGCACCTCCTTGCGTGTGCTTTTGCTATAAAAGGAAAATCCCATTGGGGCGTAGCAGCAAGGCAAGACTTCCTTGCACATGTATGCTTCATATAAAAATTTCCTTTCAAGATGTTATATTAGGAACAATCACCATGAGGTGTGTCCAAGTAGGACAGTGCTTAGTGGTAGTTTACCAGGTGCGCCAGCTCTGTATAAATATACGTGTACCCCCGTCCCCATGAGAAACAAAGCAAGAAATCGATCAAAGCCAGGCCAGCTCAAACCAGGTCGCTCTTGTTCGAATACGTAGCTTATCGATCCAAAGCGATGACAAACATGGCCGTAATAAAAAGGGATGGTGGAGCTGGCCACAATCGGCGTGTCTGCCCTTACTACTGTTGGTTTGTCCTGGACAGCATGGAAGCTGTACGAGAGAGAGATGAAGCCCTCCTCCTCGAGGACGGGCACCCTCAAGACCTTGGCCGCCGGCGCGTCTGATCCTGTCATCGGCCGCGACAACGAGATTGACCGCACCATCTGCATCCTCTGCCGCCGGACCAAGAACTGCGCAGCGGTCGTCGGACCGGCCGGTGTCGGCAAGACGGCCATCGTCGAAGGCCTGGCCCAGCGCATCGCTGCTGGGACGGTTCCCGACGCTCGCCGGGGCCCGCGTGGTGGAGCTCGATGTCGGGGCGATGGTCGCGGGGACCCAGTGGCGCGGCATGTTCGAGAAGCGCTTGAAGAATGCCATCAAGCAGGCGGAGGATGCGGCCGGAAAGCTGATCCTCTTCATAGACGAGATGCACATGCTTGTTGGTGCTGGTGACGAGGGCCGCACTGTGGACGCTGCCAACATCCTCAAGCCGGCGTTGGCCCGTGGTCGCATCCGTTGCATAGGTGCTACCACATCGAAAGAGTACCGAAAATACATAGAAAGGGATGCGGCACTGGAGCGACGGTTCCAAAGGGTTGACGTCGATGAGCCAAGCGTGCAGGCGACCGTTGCCATCCTGCAGGGGCTGAAGCAGCGGTACCAAGACCACCATGGCCTGATAATCCAGGACGACGCTCTTGTTGCTGCTGCCCAGCTCGCTGGCCGTTATATTAAAGGTATGTTCGTCATGTGATTCGGAACAATTTCGATTTACTTTGCTATAGGTTTGTGCATATTGAAGAGAATGCGGATTTTTATTGTTGTTAGGCCGCCAGTTTCCTGATAAAGCAATTGACCTGATGGACGAGGCATGCACTGCTGTGAAGTTGCATCAACCAAAAAAGGTGAAAATAAGAAAACTAGCACTATAAATGCGGTCGAGGAGATAACCGTTGGTCCATGTCATATTGCACAGGTAAGTTAGCATTCTTTGCAAATTGTATGCATATGATTATGTTTCATTGTGATGGGTCATGTTCTATTATCATATGAAGGTTGTGGGCCGATGGACTAAATGTCCGATCAATACACTTGGCCGAGAGGAGGAGAATTTCAGCCACATAGTAGACAAATTGCATGAGAGAGTTGTTGGACAATGAAGCAGTTAATTTGGTTGTGCAAGAAGTTCTACGTTCTAGGGTCGGCTTTGACCAATCTGGCCAACCAATTGGCTCGTTCCTCTTTTTGGGCCCGATTGGTGTTGGAAAGACAGAGCTTGCAAAAGCACTCGCCGAGAAGCTTTTTGACAACGAGAAGACGTTAGTCCGCTTTGACATGGCAGAATATGCTGATAGTGGATCTGTGTCGTGTCTGGTTGGAGGACCTGGAAGGTTTAACTTGTACACTCTTTGCACTTGTATTTCTTTCCCGAACTTCCTTCTCGTGCCTCACTTTTCCATTTGACTTTCTGAAGCTACGAGGAAGATGGACAACTTACCGAGAAAGGCAGGAGCCAACCATATAGTGTCGTTCTTTTTGACAAGGTGGATAAGGCACATCCCTCAATTTTCAAGGTTCTCATTCAACTCCTCGATGATGGCACGTTGATTGATGGAAAGGGTCGGAACGTATATTTCAAGGACACTATCATAATCATGAGCTCTAATCTTGGAGCAGAGAACCTGTCAGCTGGAACGGCTGGAGAAAACATAGCAACTGCACGGGATCTTCTCATGAAACAGGTATGTGTATCCCAAACTGTCCCTTGTAAAGTACCAGTGGGCACCCTGCAGACCAACATATTTACCAGGGGGCACCCTGCAGACCAACATATTTACCAGTGGGATCTTCTCATGAAACAGGTTGAGAAACGCTTTAAACCTGAATTTATCAACAAACTGAGTGAGACTGTCATATTTGAGCCGCTTTCTCATGACGAACTGAGGGAGATCGTGAAAATCCAGATGAAGAGTGTCGTTGCTATGGCAGCTAAGAAAGGCATCTCTCTGTTTGCAACAGATGCCGCCTTGGACGTCATTTGGTCAGAATCTCACGATACGGTAAGTACATGTTATTTTTACCAAACCAAATCATACAAATTTGCTTAGTCGTTTGTATGTCCCGCTTACGATGCATGCATGGACTATGTATTGCAGGTGTATGGCGCAAGGCCTATTAAGAGGTGGATGAAGAAGAATGTGACGAGAGTTCTTGTGGACATGCTGGTCAATGGAGAAGCGTGTCAAGGCTCAGTCAGCGTCAATGCCACGGACGACAAGAAGGGGCTGAAGTACCAAATACTGAAGTAGCAGTAGGTGGCAGACTGAGGACAGATAGAGCTTGCCGTTTGCATAGGCAACAGACCGAATTAATATGTGTGTTTTTAGTGATTTACCAAGCCTTTGTTTTAAGTGCTATTCATTACCTGTAGCAAAATGATATGTACAATTTACGGGTTTGTCGGTAACTACCGTTTTCTCTTGCTTGATGGGGTTTATTACTTCCGTGATCGAGGAAAACCTCTGAGTGACTGCTAGTGACTTAAAATCTTTTATGAAAACTAAGCTTCGGCTGAGCTGACTATGATTTTCGTCTACTACGTCAAAGCCTTTTACCCTCGCGAGCAGCCTCACACTCCTCAGCCCTGAGTCCGCGACGCTCCCCGGATCTTAAAACAAAAGCCCAAACATGCTGAGTAATGGTCTTCTATCTAGGTTAGTGTGCACGTGGACATTCGCAGAGACGTTGCATCCCGCTAGCTCCTTCTTCCGTTGCCATGTCTTTTCTTCTTCAATTGATGGAATAATCACGAGTGCTTTTGAGGTCGATTGTGTTTCTGTATCTATCCAGGGGCTGGCATTTTTCGATAAAAGATGGATTTTATTGACTCGAAATAAAGCATCAAGTTGATATAAACACGATGAAAACATACACGGCCTCTGCATAATTAAGACGCACATAATCAATACCAACACACACAAAAAACCCGCTAGCAAATAGCAAGGCCATATAAGACCAAAGCATTGCATAAGCGAGAGAAAAACCCGAAGCGAAGCGAACAAATCTGCGATCGACAAACTACAACAATGACCATATCCACACCAACCATCTCATGACATTATAAGGACAACGGGGTTCTTCAACAGCAACGCCTTCATGATGAGAGCAACGCTCGAGAGCCGCTGTCATCGGATCCAACCACCAAAGGTAAGACTCTAGGTTTTCACCCTGAAGACAGTCTAAGCATATACGAGCAATGCCTTCAACAAGGGAATGATGCAAAAAACATCACCATTGCCATGTATGACCACTCGTGTCAGACATAGGTTTTTACCTCGAAGCTCGAGACCTGGTACTCGAGAAGCACCACCATCGAAGTCAATCATATGTTCAAACATGTGTTTACTTAGGCATAAATATGCATACAGAAATGCGGACATGTAATTTCTAGCTTGCATAGTAATGAAATGGTATAGCTGCATCGAGTTTCTCTTCTTCCACTATCGGAACGGGTGTTTTCTCCGTTCAATCGGCTTGGCCAGCCCGGAAGTAATACGAAATGAACGGGAACCTTGCGCATGCAGCGCTAACAGATTTCGACTCTTATTGTTGTATTAGGGAATGGAATACTTGCGGTATCTAACAAAATGCATTTGAACAAATATGCTTTGAAGCCCACCACACAAGAAAAGGATGCAGTTCTTCTGTAAGTTGGTTATAAGCAGTACGTTGGGTACTTCCCACATGTTTTTCTTTTTCTTTTTCGAGAGTATCCAACAAAATGCATTTGAACAAATATGTAATAGGCTAACTTGTTGAAATATGTTGGTCAAACATATACTTGCATACAACGTAAACAGAAGATGAACATCAGCAACGTGTACAAGCACGTAGGTTCTGCTAAGCCCGTATCCTTAATAATGTCTTGGTTCTTGAGATGGCAGATGTTGTAAAGGGCTCAAGCTTCCATTTCTTAATTCTTGTAGGACATTTCAAGTATTGAGCAATAGGATTTGGTACAACCTCCAGAAGTAGTTGTAGGATGCTTAGGTGCTTTAGGTTTTCTTTTTAACTTTTTCTTTCCTCGTGGTTGATGTACTGAAGGAGTGCTTTTCTTTTGCAGCACGACACAATGTAAAAAATCACGCAGCAGTTTCAAAATTGAGATTCCATTTATTTGGTAGATTATTCTACGTCTTTAGGATGTCACAGTGGCACAATGCAATTTGTTTGTTTTGGGGCTGTCAGGCCGTATCTGAAGAAATCAGCACTATCAAGTTGTTGATTTCCTTGTTGGTCTGAAGATATGACACTCTTCTTTTAGTTTCAGTTAGCTCGATCCTAACAGGGGATTTGCTGAACCATTACTGTCAAGTTGCTTGATTAACTGGAATATGAATTACCGTGTTTCCATATTAGCTGTACAGTATGATACGGTATTTTGTTTAAGAGTAAACTGCCTGACATAGTGTTTCTTCTGTAAAACCTAGGTTTGGGAAACTGCTCGACCTCTTAAACGGGGTGTGGCTATTTCATTATATAGAGGTATCAAGAGGTACAATACAATGTTACAATATGTATATAGAGGCTACATATATATACAGTCTAACACCCTCTCTCAATCTTAACTATGGCCTGAAGTACAAAGCAAGTTAAGATTGCACCTACAACCTACAAGTTGTGGTTGTGGAAGAGGCTTCGTGAAAATGTCAGCAAGTTGATCCTTTGACGAGATGAACTTGATACAAAGTAGCTTCTGTGCAACACGTTCCCCAACAAAATGATAATCAACCTCAATATGCTTCGTCCGAGCATGGAATACGGAATTAGATGAAAGATATGTAGCACCGATGTTATCACACCACAGAACTGGAGGGCGAGCTGGAGAGACTCTCAATTCCCTCAATAGAGATTGTACCCATATGATCTCAGCAGTCGCATCAGCAACCGCTTTGTACTCAGCCTCAGTACTACTGCGAGACACTGTTGCTTGCTTGCGAGCATTCCAGGCGATCAAGTTAAAACCCAGGAATACCGCATAACCCCCCGTGGATCACCTGTCATCAGGATTACCAGCCCAATCTGCATCTAAAAAAGCGGAGAGCTCAACGGACGGTGCAGGCTGAAGGAGCAAACCATAGGAGGCAGTAAGACAGATGTAACACAAAATACGCTTCACGGCTGACCAATGAGATGTCCTGGGTGCATGAAGGTACTGACACACGCGGTTAACTGCATAGGAGATATCAGGACTGGTAATAGTAAGGCATTGCAGACCACCAACGATACTGCGATACTCGGTAGCATCATCGGGTGAAAGATGTTGGAAATATCAACAATTTACCAAATGATTTTATTAACAGAAATATTAGATAAAACATGACTAATATAACAGTGACAACACTAGTCATGCGATCTGACAGAAAGAAGGTAGTGGCGAGAGGAAGAAGAAGTTCTGGTGCGTCTCCCTGAGAGGAGAGAGCTCCCTTTTATAGGCGCAAGAGAAGGAGGCGAGAGGCTGCGCCGGGAGCTGAAGGGAACGAGAAAGATGAAACGAACAGGCAGCAGCCGAAGGGTGCAGCGTTCGTATTCAATATCCACTTAGACATCGGCTCGGCTCATTCCCGCGGCGCGTCGTGACGAGGCGTGGCGAGGCGGACGACGGAGGAGGAGCGCGCGTGGATGTCCCTCTTGTTCTCATGCTCATACTGTTGGGGAACGTAGTAATTTCAAAAAATTTCCTACGCACACGCAAGATCATGGTGATGCATAGCAACGAGAGGGGAGAGTGTTGTCTACGTACCCTCGTAGACCGAAGCGGAAGCGTTGACGCAACGTAGAGGAAGTAGTCGTACGTCTTCCCGGTCCAACCGATCCAAGCACCATTACTCCGGCACCTCCGAGTTCTTGGCACACGTTCAGCTCGATGACGCTCCCCGGGCTCCGATCCAGCAAAGCTTCGGGGAGGAGTTCCGTCAGCACGACGGCGTGGTGACGATCTTGATGTTCAACCGTCGCAGGGCTTCGCCTAAGCACTGCTACAATATGACCGAGGTAGAATATGGTGGAGGGGGGCACCGCACATGGCTAAGGAACGATCACGAAGATCAACTTGTGTGTCCTAGGGTGCCCTCCTGCCCCCGTATATAAAGGAGCCAAGGGGGGTGCGGCCGGCCCTAGTAGGAGGCGCGCAGGAGGAGTCCTACTCCTACCGGGAGTAGGACTCCCCTCCCTTTCCTTGTCCAAGTAGGAGAGGGGGAAGGAACGGGGAGAGGAGAGGAAGGAAAGGGGGGGCGCCGCCCCTTCCTCCTTGTCCAATTCGGACTAGGGGGAGAGGGGGCGCGCGGCCTGCCCTGGCTGCCTTTCCTCTTCTCCACTTTAGGCCCATGAGGCCCATTAACCCCCCGGGGGGTTCCGGTAACCCCCCGGTTCTCCGGTTTTATCCGAAACTTCCCCGGAACACTTCCGGTGTCCGAATATAGCCGTCCAATATATCAATCTTTATGTCTCGACCATTTCGAGACTCCTCGTTATGTCCGTGATCATATCCGGGACTCCGAACAACCTTCGGTACATCAAAATACATAAACTCATAATGAAACTGTCATCGTAACTTTAGGCGTGCGGACCCTACGGTTCGAGAACAATGTAGACATGACCGAGACACGTCTCCGGTCAATAACCAATAGCGGGACCTGGATGCCCATATTGGCTCCTACATATTCTACGAAGATCTTTATCGGTCAGACCGCATAACTACATACATTGTTCCCTTTGTCATTGGTATGTTACTTGTCCGAGATTCGATCGTCGGTATCCAATACCTAGTTCAATCTCGTTACCGGCAAGTCTCTTTACTCGTTCCGTAATACATCATCTCACAACTAACACATTAGTTGCAATGCTTGCAAGGCTTATGTGATGTGTATTACCGAGAGGGCCCAGAGATACCTCTCCGTCAGACGGAGTGACAAATCCTAATCTCGAAATACGCCAACCCAACATGTACCTTTGGAGACACCTGTAGAGCTCCTTTATAATCACCCAGTTACGTTGTGACGTTTGGTAGCACACAAAGTGTTCCTCCGATAAACGGGAGTTGCATAATCTCATAGTCATAGGAACATGTATAAGTCATGAAGAAAGCAATAGCAACATACTAAACGATCGGGTGCTAAGCTAATGGAATGGGTCATGTCAATCAGATCATTCAACTAATGATGTGATCCCGTTAATCAAATAACAACTCTTTGTCTATGGTTAGGAAACACAACCATCTTTGATTAAAGAGCTAGTCAAGTAGAGGCATACTAGTGACACTTTGTTTGTCTATGTATTCACACATGTATTATGTTTCCGGTTAATACAATTCTAGCATGAATAATAAACATTTATCATGATATAAGGAAATAAACAATATCTTTATTATTGCATCTAGGGCATATTCCCTTCAGTCTCCCACTTGCACTAGAGTCAATAATCTAGATTACACAGTAATGATTGTAACACCCATGGAGCCTTGGTGCTGATCATATTTTGCTCGTGGAAGAGGCTTAGTCAACGGGTCTGCTACATTCAGATCCGTATGTATCTTGCAAATCTCTATGTCTCCCACCTGGACTAGATCCCGGATGGAATTGAAGCGTCTCTTGATGTGCTTGGTTCTTTTGTGAAATCTGGATTCCTTTGCCAAGGCAATTGCACCAGTATTGTCACAAAAGATTTTCATTGGACCCGATGCACTAGGTATGACACCTAGATCGGATATGAACTCCTTCATCTAGACTCCTCCGTTTGCTGCTTCCGAAGCAGCTATGTACTCCGCTTCACATGTAGATCCCGCCACGACGCTTTGTTTAGAACTGCACCAACTGACAGCTCCACCGTTTAATGTAAACACGTATCCGGTTTGCGATTTAGAATCGTCCGGATCAGTGTCAAAACTTGCATCAACATAACCGTTTACGATGAGCTCTTTGTCACCTCCATATACGAGAAACATATCCTTAGTCCTTTTTAGATACTTCAGGATGTTCTTGACCGCTGCCAGTGATCCACTCCTGGATTACTTTGGTACCTCCCTGCTAAACTTATAGCAAGGCACACATCAGGTCTGGTACACAGCATTGCATACATGATAGAGCCTATGGCTGAAGCATAGGGAACATCTTTCATTTTCTCTCTATCTTCTGTAGTGGTCGGGCATTGAGTCTTACTCAACTTCACACCTTGTAACACAGGCAAGAACCCTTTCTTTGCTTGATCCATTTTGAACTTCTTCAAAACTTTGTCAAGGTATGTGCTTTGTGAAAGTCCAATTAAGCATCTTGATCTATCTCTATAGATCTTAATGCCCAATATGTAAGCAGCTTCACCGAGGTCTTTCATTGAAAAACTCTTTTTCAAGTATCCCTTTATGCTATCCAGAAATTCTATATCATTTCCAATCAGTAATATGTCATCCACATACAATATCAGAAATGCTACAGAGCTCCCACTCACTTTCTTGTAAATACAGGCTTCTCCGAAAGTCTGTATAAAACCAAATGCTTTGATCACACTATCAAAGCGTTTATTCCAACTCCGAGAGGCTTGCACCAGTCCATAAATGGATCGCTGGAGCTTGCACACTTTGTTAGCTCCCTTTGGATCGACAAAACCTTCCGGTTGCATCATATACAACTCCTCTTCCAGAAATCCATTCAGGAATGCAGTTTTGACATCCATCTGCCAAATTTCATAATCATAAAATGCGGCAATTGCTAACATGATTCGGACAGACTTAAGCATTGCTACGGGTGAGAAGGTCTCATCATAGTCAACCCCTTGAACTTGCCGAAACCCTTTTGCGACAAGTCGAGCTTTGTAGACAGTAATATTACCGTCAGTGTCAGTCTTCTTCTTGAAGATCCATTTATTCTCAATTGCTTGCCGATCATCGGGCAAGTCAACCAAAGTCCATACTTTGTTCTCATACATGGATCCCATCTCAGATTTCATGGCTTCAAGCCATTTTGTGGAATCTGGGCTCACCATCGCTTCTTCATAGTTCATAGGTTCATCATGATCTAGTAGCATGACTTCCAGAACAGGATTACCGTACCACTCTGGTGCGGATCTTACTCTAGTTGATCTACGAGGCTCAGTAGTAACTTGATCTGAAATTTCATGATCATCATCATTAAATTCCTCACTAATTGGTGTAGGTATCGCAGAAACCGGTTTCTGTGATGAACTACTTTCCAATAAGGGAGCAGGTACAGTTACCTCATCAAGTTCTACTTTCCTCCCACTCACTTCTTTCGAGAGAAACTCCTTCTCTAGAAAGGATCCATTCTTAGCAACGAATGTCTTGCCTTCGGATCTGTGATAGAAGGTGTACCCAATAGTCTCCTTTGGGTATCCTATGAAGACACATTTCTCCGATTTGGGTTCGAGCTTATCAGGTTGAAGTTTTTTCACATAAGCATCGCAGCCCCAAACTTTAAGAAACGACAACTTTGGTTTCTTGCCAAACCATAGTTCATAAGGCGTCGTCTCAACGGATTTCGATGGTTCCCTATTTAACGTGAATGCGGCCGTCTCTAAAGCATAACCCCAAAACGATAGCGGTAGATCAGTAAGAGACATCATAGATCACACCATATCTAGTAAAGTACGATTACGACGTTCGGAAACACCATTACGCTGTGGTGTTCCGGGTGGCGTGAGTTGCGAAACTATTCCGCATTGTTTCAAATGTACACCAAACTCGTAACTCAAATATTCTCCTCCATGATCAGATCATAGAAACTTTATTTTCTTGTTACGATGATTTTCTACTTCACTCTGAAATTCTTTGAACTTTTCAAATGTTTCAGACTTATGTTTCATTAAGTAGATATACCCATATCTGCTTAAGTCATCTGTGAAGGTGAGAAAATAACGATATCCGCCACGAGCCTCAACATTCATCGGACCACATACATCTGTATGTATGATTTCCAAAAAATCTGTTGCTCTTTCCATAGTACCGGAGAACGCGTTTTAGTCATCTTGCCCATGAGGCACGGTTCGCAAGTACCAAGTGATTCATAATCAAGTGGTTCCAAAAGTCCATCAGTATGGAGTTTCTTCATGCGCTTTACACCGATATGACCTAAACGGCAGTGCCACAAATAAGTTGCACTATCATTATCAACTCTGCATCTTTTGGCTTCAACATTATGAATATGTGTATCACTACTATCGAGATTCATCAAAAATAGACCACTCTTCAAGGGTGCATGACCATAAAAGATATTACTCATATAAATAGAACAACCATTATTCTCTAATTTAAATGAATAACCGTCTCGCATCAAACAAGATCCAGATATAATGTTCATGCTCAACGCTGGCACCAAATAACAATTATTTAGATCTAATACTAATCCCGAAGGTAGATGTAGAGGTAGCGTGCCGACCGCGATCACATCGACTTTGGAACCATCTCCCACGCGCATCGTCACCTCGTCCTTTGCCAGTGTTCGCTTAATCCGTAGTCCCTGTTTCGAGTTGCAAATATTAGCAACAGAACCAGTATCAAATACCCAGGTGCTACTGCGAGCTCTAGTAAGGTACACATCAATAACATGTATATCACATATACCTTTGTTCACCTTGCCATCCTTCTTATCCGCCAAATACTTGGGGCAGTTCCGCTTCCAGTGACCAGTCTGCTTGCAGTAGAAGCACTCAGTTTCAGGCTTAGGTCCAGACTTGGGTTTCTTCTCTTCAGCAGCAACTTGCTTGCTGTTCTTCTTGAAGTTCCTCTTCTTCTTCCCTTTGCCCTTTTTCTTGAAACTAGTGGTCTTGTTGACCATCAACACTTGATGCTCCTTTTTGATTTCTACCTCCACAGCTTTCAGCATTGCGAAGAGCTCGGGAATAGTCTTATTCATCCCTTGCATATTATAGTTCATCACAAAGCTCTTGTAGCTTGGTGGCAGTGATTAGAGAATTCTGTCAATGACGCAATCATCTGGAAGATTAACTCCCATCTGAATCAAGTGATTATTATACCCAAACATTTTGAGTATATGCTCACTGACAGAACTATTCTCCTCCATCTTGCAGCTATAGAACTTATTGGAGACTTCATATCTCTCAATCCGGGCATTTGCTTGAAATATTAACTTCAACTCCTGGAACATCTCATATGCCCCATGATGTTCAAAACGTCATTGAAGTCCCGATTCTAAGCCGTAAAGCATGGCACACTGAACTATCGAGTAGTCATCAGCTTTGCTCTGCCAGACGTTCATAACATCTGGTGTTGCTCCAGCAGCAGGCCTGGCACCCAGCGGTGCTTACAGGACGTAATTCTTCTGTGCAGCAATGAGGATAATCCTCAAGTTACGGACCCAGTCCGTGTAATTGCTACCATCATCTTTCAACTTTGCTTTCTCAAGGAACACATTAAAATTCAACGGAACAACAGCACGGGCCATCTATCTACAATCAAACATACATAAGCAAGATACTATCAGGTACTAAGTTCATGATAAATTTAAGTTCAATTAATCATATTACTTAAGAACTCCCACTTAGATAGACATCCCTCTAATCCTCTAAGTGATCACGTGATCCAAATCAACTAAACCATAACCGATCATCACGTGAAATGGATTAGTTTTCAATGGTGAACATCATTATGTTGATCATATCTACTATATGATTCACGCTCGACCTTTCGGTCTCCGTGTTCCGAGGCCATATCTGCATATGCTAGGCTCGTCAAGTTTAACCTGAGTATTCTGCGTGTGCAAAACTGGCTTTCACCCGTTGTAGATGGACGTAGAGCTTATCACAACCGATCATCACGTGGTCTCTGGGCACGACGAACTTTGGCAACGGTGCATACTCAGGGAGAACACTTCTTGACAATTTAGTGAGAGATCATCTTATAATGCTACCGTCAATCAAAGCAAGATAAGATGCATAAAAGATAAACATCACATGCAATCAATATAAGTGATATGATATGGCCATCATCATCTTGTGCTTGTGATCTCCATCTCCGAAGCACCGTCATGATCACCATCGTCACCGGCGCGACACCTTGATCTCCATCGTAGCATCGTTGTCGTCTCGCCAATCTTATGCTTCTACGACTATCGCTACCGCTTAGTGATAAAGTAAAGCATTACAGGGCGATTGCATTGCATACAATAAAGCGACAACCATATGGCTCCTGCCAGTTGCCGATAACTCAGTTACAAAACATGATCATCTCATACAATAAAATTTAGCATCATGTCTTGACCATATCACATCACAACATGCCCTACAAAAACAAGTTAGACATCTTCTACTTTGTTTGTTGCAAGTTTTACGTGGCTGCTACGGGCTTAAGCAAGAACCAATCTTACCTACGCATCAAAACCACAATGATAGTTTGTCAAGTTGATGCCGTTTTAACCTTCGCAAGGACCGGGCGTAGCCACACTCGGTTCAACTAAAGTTGGAGAAACTGACACCCGCCAGCCACCTGTGTGCAAAGCACGGCGGTAGAACCAGTCTCGCGTAAGCGTACGCGTAATGTCGGTCCGGGCCACTTCATCCAACAATACCGCCGAACCAAAGTATGACATGCTGGTAGGCAGTATGACTTATATCGCCCACAACTCAGTTGTGTTCTACTCGTGCATATAACATCAAACCATAAAACCTAGGCTCGGATGCCACTGTTGGGGAACGTAGTAATTTCAAAAAAAATTCCTACGCACACGCAAGATCATGGTGATGCATAGCAACGAGAGGGGAGAGTGTTGTCTACGTACCCTCGTAGACCGAAGTGGAAGCCGACCGAAGTGGAAGCGTTGACGCAACATAGAGGAAGTAGTCGTACGTCTTCCCAGTCCAACCGATCCAAGCACCGTTACTCCGGCACCTCCGAGTTCTTGGCACACGTTCAGCTCGATGACGCTCCCCGGGCTCCGATCCAGCAAAGCTTCGGGGAGGAGTTCCGTCAGCACGACGGTGTGGTGACGATCTTGATGTTCAACCGTCGCAGGGCTTCGCCTAAGCACCGCTACAATATGACCGAGGTGGAATATGGTGGAGGGGGCACCGCACACGGCTAAGGAACAATCACGAAGATCAACTTGTGTGTCCTAGGGTGCCCCCCTGCCCCCGTATATAAAGGAGCCAAGGGGGGTGCGGCCAGCCCTAGTAGGAGGCGCGCAGGAGGAGTCCTACTCCTACCGGGAGTAGGACTCCCCTCCCTTTCCTTGTCCAAGTAGGAGAGGGGGAAGGAAGGGGGAGAGGAGAGGAAGGAAAGGGGGGGCGCCGCCCCTCCCTCCTTGTCCAATTCGGACTAGGGGGAGAGGGGGCGCGCGGCCTGCCCTGGCTGCCTTTCCTCTTCTCCACTTTAGGCCCATGAGGCCCATTAACCCCCCGGGGGGTTCCGGTAACCCCCCGGTTCTCTGGTTTTATCCGAAACTTCCCCGGAACACTTCCGGTGTCCGAATATAGCCATCCAATATATCAATCTTTATGTCTCGACCATTTCGAGACTCCTCGTTATGTCCGTGATCATATCCGGGACTCCGAACAACCTTCGGTACATCAAAATACATAAACTCATAATGAAACTGTCATCGTAACTTTAGGCGTGCGGACCCTACGGTTCGAGAACAATGTAGACATGAACGAGACACGTCTCCGGTCAATAACCAATAGCGGGACCTGGATGCCCATATTGGCTCCTACATATTCTACGAAGATCTTTAACGGTCAGACCGCATAACTACATACGTTGTTCCCTTTGTCATCGGTATGTTACTTGTCCGAGATTCGATCGTCGGTATCCAATACCTAGTTCAATCTCGTTACCGGCAAGTCTCTTTACTCGTTCCGTAATACATCATCTCACAACTAACACATTACTTGCAATGCTTGCAAGGATTATGTGATGTTGTAGGATCGAAAATATGTCTAGAGGGGGGTGATTAGACTACTTGACCAAATAAAAACTTAACCTTTTCCCAATTTTAGTTCTTGGCACATTTTAGCTATTATAGGACAAGTCAAGCAATCATCACACAATTCAAGCAAGCATGCAAAGAGTATATTGGCAGCGGAAAGTAAAGCATGCAACTTGCAAGAATGTAAAGGGAAGGGTTTGGAGAAATCAAACGCAATTGGAGACATGGATGTTTTTCCCGTGGTTCGGATAGGTGGTGCTATCTTACATCCACGTTGATGGAGACTTCAACCCACAAAGGGTAACGGTTGCGCGAGTCCACACAGGGCTCCACTCATGAAGGGTAACGGTTGCACGACTCCACACAGGGCTCCACCCACGAAGGGTCCATGAAGAAGCAACCACCCACAAAGGGTCCACGAAGAAGCAACCTTGTCTATCCCACCATGGCCATCGCCCACACAGGACTTGCCTCACTAGCGGTAGATCTTCACGAAGTAGGCGATCTCCTTGCCCTTACAAACTCCTTGGTTCAACTCCACAATCTTGTCGGAGGCTCCCAAGTGACACCTAGCCAATCTAGGAGACACCACTATCCAAGAAGTAACAAATGGTGTGTAGGTAATGAACTCCTTGCTCTTGTGCTTCAAATGATAGTCTCCCCAACACTCAACTCTCTCTCATAGGATTTGGATTTGGTGGAAAGAAGATTTGAGTGGAAAGCAACTTGGGAAGGCTAGAGATCAAGATTCATATGGTAGGAATGGAATATCTTGGTCTCAACACATGAGTAGGTGGTTCTCTCTCAGAACATATGGGTAGGAATTGTGTATGTGTTCTGATGGCTCTCTCCATGAATGAAGAGGAGGTGGAGGGGTATATATAGCCTCCACACAAAATCCAACCGTTACACACAGTTTTCCAATCTCGGTGGGACCGAATCAACAAACTCGGTCGGACCGAAAATGTAAACCTAGTGACCGTTAGAGATTTTCGGTGGGACCGACATGCAACTCGGTAGGACCAATATGGTTAGGGTTTGGGCATAACGTAATCTCGGTGAGACCGATTACACAAACTCGGTGAGACCGATTTTGGTAATTAGCTAACCAGAGAGTTGGTCAGGCAAACTCGGTGGGACCGATTTGCTCTTTCGGTGAGACCGAAAAGTTACGAAAGGGAAACACTAAATTTACATTGCAATCTCGGTGGGACCGATTCGCTCTTTCGGTGAGACCGAAAAGTTACGGAAGGGAAACAGAGAGTTTGCAATCCCATCTCGGTGAGACCGAGATCCCTATCGGTAGAACCGAATTGCTAGGGTTTGGCAGTGGCTTATGACAAGTGAACCTCGGTGGTGCCGGATAGAAAGAATCGGTAGGACCGAGTTTGGCTTTGGGTTTAGGTCATATGTGGATATGGGAAAGTAGTTGAGGGTTTTGGAGCATATCACTAAGCACATGAAGCAAGAGGCTCATTAAGCAACACCTCATCCCTCCTTGATAGTATTGGCTTTTCCTAAAGACTCAATGTGATCTTGGATCAGTAAAATATAAAATGAAGAGTCTTGAGCTTTTGAGTTTGAGCCAATCCTTTGTCCTTAGCATTTTGAGGGTTCCACTTTCACATCCATGCCATGCCAATCATTGAGCTTTCCTGAAATAATCATCTTGGAATAGCATTAGCTCAATGAGCTATATGTTGTTATGAATTACCAAAACCACCTAGGGATAGTTGCACTTTCAATGTCCCCCTTTTTGGTAATTGATGACAACATATAGATCAAAGCTTCAACAAATGATAATAAGCATGAAATATATCGTCGCTTTGAGAAGTATGTGATAAGTAAGAGCTCCCCCTAAATTTGTGCATATTTAAAATTTGCTTTGGACTGCAAATGCACAAGGAGTTAGAGTCATGGGTTACTCTTCCATGTCACATACATCTTGATGGAGCGCTTAAAATGATAAGAATGAAATACATGCACTCATCACCAAGAAAAGTGAATGATCACATAAGATAGATAAGATAATAGCATTAAGCAAGCATTAAGTGTAGCTTATGATCAAACACATGATCATCAATGTCTCACAGATAATGATGTAGTATCTCAAGCACTCAAAAGCAAACAAGTTCGAGAAACCACCAAATAAAGCAAGAGAGAAAAAAGCAACACACTCTCTCTCGAAGCCTATGATCTATACATTTTTCTCCCCCTTTGGCAACAAGTTACCAAAAAGTTCCTAGAAAATGCATAGTGCTAGATCGACGCTCAGGCTTGATCTTCAGGTGGTGGTGGAGTCCGGATCACTCCAAGGACGAAGGCTTCCGTAGACGCTGAAGCAGACGCTGGAGTTGGAGCTGAAGTAGATGCTGGAGCTGGTGGAACTGAGGTTGTAGCTGGTGCTGAAGTGGTGGCTCTGGTGTCAGCAACTGGCACGGCAGACGACCTCGGACCTCGTGGCACTCTGGCAAAGGCATGAGTGGTAGTCCTGCCTCTCCTCTCCTGCATGTCATCCTGGAGCTGCTCCACTGCAGTATGAATCTCTGTCACCTTGACATCCAAGTCATAGAACTTTTGTTCCATGATTCTCTCTAGGCTTGCCTGGTTTTGAGTTAGGGTGGCTAGTCCTTTCTCAATCCGCAGGGTGGATGCAATCAGGTAACCAAGCTGCTCTTGTTTGGTCTTCAAGAAATACTCAGATGCCTCCTCTTGAGTTGGCATCTTGGCTGCTTTCTCCTTCCTTGCCTTCTCCTTCTTTGCTTGTGCTTGGGCAGACGATGATTCATTCTCAGTCATCACAACTTGATTGTCCTCAAAATCTGGACGGATGGGCAGGTGTTCCTTGTCCAATGAGTATATGCTCGTGCCCATCTTGGAGTTGATGAGCTCCTGAATTTGTGGGGCATATCCACAGCTCCTCTTCTGGTCTGCTACAGTCCTCTTGATTGTTTCTACTATGAGGCTCATGACTTTGAATTTCTGAGGTACATCAAATACATGAAGCAAATTGATTGCATGGCCTCGGATCATCTTGTGATCTCCAGACTTGGGCAAGAGAGTGTGCCTCAATATCCAATTGATGGTAGGCAGCCCTGACAGAAGATAATGCACAGACCCAAACTTGAAAGTATCAAGAGCTTCATTGGGAATCTCCTTGTACATGTTGGACATTGAGTTGTGGTCCATCTTCTTCTTGGCATAAATGTCCAAGTCATCTGCTTGCTCTTCTGGGGCATTGATCAACTTTGCCCATTCCTCAACAGTTGATTGGTACCTCGTACCTTCAGACATCCATGTGATCCTTCCATCTGGGTAGAAGTGTGCTGTGGAGTAGAACTGCATGATTAGCTCCTCGTTCCACTTTGTGAGCTTCTGCCCAACAAAGTCTGCAACTCCACACGCACTAAAGCTGTCATATACTCCAGGGTAGTGTTCCTCATTTTCCTTCATGTAGGTCCAGTCGACCCATCTCATGTCACAAACAATTGGCTTCTTATCAAGCAGCACTGTCTCATAGAAATCTTGTTGTTCCTTGGTATGAAATCTGTAGTCCACAGCAGTCCTTCTCCTTGAAGCATACGGATCTGCTTCTCTCCACTTCCTGAGCCCTGAGTCTCTCCTGAGCTTCATATCCTCAGCCACAGGATGAGCATCGTTGTGGTCTGGGATCTTGGGCTTGAGCTTTCTAAGAACTTGCTCTTCATCCTCTTCTTCAACAGCTTCAGGCACTGGGGCCTTATTCTTCTCAGCAGCAGGTATGCTCCTTGTATTTCTCTTTGGTGCTGTCTTGACCTTTGATGCAGCCTTGGGCTTAGATGCAGTAGCCCCTGATTTTATAGCATCACCCATTAGCTTGGGTGCCTTAGGTGCTGGTGCAGCAACCTCTTCTTCCTCTTCCTCTTCCATGATGGAAGCCTTTCCAAGCACTCTGGCTATGGTCTTCTTGACCATTTCCTTCCTCTTCTTGCCTTCAGCAGCAACTGGCTCTTTGGGTGCAGGCTTTTCAGTTGAAGCTCTAGCCTTTGACATAGGCTGCCTGCCTACTGGCCTTTTGATCTTCAGTCCTGGCTTTGTGCCTTGAGCTGGCTCAACTCTCTTTGATGTGGCCTCTTCCTCTGCCACATAATCTTCATCTTTAGAATCTGAAGTTCTCTTCTTCCTCTGTCGAGTGGCAGCTTTTGGCAAATTGCTTGGGGTACTTCTACTGCCATCATCTGAAGAGCTGGAGGGACTAGTGCCCTCACTCATCACCACTTGCTGTTCTGACACATTATGGCTGTCACTCTGATCTGACATGTTGAACAAGCTGACTGCTAACCCTGTGAACAGTTTATAGATGAGGTAGAATAGATGAGCATCACAAAATGCAGAGATTTTTGCAAAAAGAATGATCCAAAAACTTAGTTTTAGTTTCCCACTGAAATCATCTCGGATCTACCGATTTTTCAAACTCGGTGATACCGAAGCAGTTTTGGAACCTAAACTAGTGAACTCGGTTGGACCGAGTCACAGTTCAGTGGCACCGAGACTGCTAGGGTTTCACAGAGTTCCAAAATCGGTCACACCGATAAGCAATTCTCGGTCAGACCGAGTCTCACTTGTGCAATGGCATAAGCCAAATCGGTGGGACCGAGTTTTTCAACTCGGTGGGTCCGAGATGGTTTCGGCGGAAACCTAACCCTAAAATTTTCGAATCAAACCTAATCTATGAGCGCATTGACTGGATAGGAGTGTTTCAATCGTGGCAAGAATCATGACGATCACAATGTGCTAAGAATCGGATTGGGGAATAGCACAAAGATCGAGTCCATACCCTAGTTCGGCGGAGACTCGCTACGGCGGCAACGGTGGGGTAGAATTCCCGTTGACGGCGACGGAGACCAGCGACTGGAGGCGGCTGGCGGCGAGGAGACGATCCGGAGACCACATTGGCAGAGCAGGCTATCGCGCGGGCGAAGGGGTTCGGAGAAATTTCCAAAATTTTGCCCGTGACTATATATAGCCCGACCCTGTCAGTGTGACCGAGTGGAACAACTCGGTGGCACCGAGATTCATAACTGCAAGTAGTTACTGAAACTCGGTGTGACCGAAATGTTCAAATCGGTTGCACCGAGATCGAAAACCTAGATCAACTTAATGATCTCGGTAGGACCGAAAGTGGGGTATCGGTCAGACCGAGAATCATAAAGAGGTTTTGGAAGTTTAAGTCTATGACGAATCGGGGACTCCGAGCGCTCCTCACACAGAGTGGTTCGAATCTGACTTGATCAAATTTTGTGATGCAGCATGAATAGAGTTTGAGACGAGAAAAGCATAGATAGCTAGAGAAGGTTCTTAGGCACTCTTGTCCATCCACTTGGCAAAAGGAAATAAAACCGAACAATCAAAACAACAAGTGGATGTCCTCGAATGAGTAAAATATGCAACCAGCATGCTCACACAATAAGGTGGCAAATGAAATATGTGACAAGGCATGCACAACCAATTCTAGCATCTATCAAGCAATTTGCGATGACTAGGTCATCTATATATGAGTATATTGACTTAGGAGCCAAGTGAGAGCACTTGATCATAGGTCATACTCATCGTTTAAGCTCAAGTGGGGTTACCACTTTTACATAAAGCATTGTTGTGTTCACATCTTTAGAGTTGCTTTAGCTCAAGTCTTAGAGTAAAGCTCCCCCTAGATGTGATATCCCCCCTTAGAGGGATGAACTAACCTCGGGTTTTGTCGATGATGACTTCATGTAGATGTTGAAGATGTGGATGCTCAATGTTGATGTAGATCACTTGGAGCTATCCATTTGAGTGAATTGCACTTTCAATACCTACATGGGTTAGTCCCACAAGGAACAAACAAGGATATCCATAGACATAGAGTGATGCACACACAAGATGATGTCCATGAAAACTTTTAGGTTACCTTGTCCCTTGTCTTACCAACAAGAGGGTTTGTGACTCCTTGAACTAGTGCAAGATGTGGAAGTTGATTGAACTTGTTCTTGCCAAAATGATAAGAGTGAAGTATGTTGGCGGAGTCACCCTCAAGAACTCTCTAGTTCTTCTTCTTTTGGATCCACACCATCTTGATGGGAATCCTTGGAGTTGTAGTCATACTTGATGAAGTGGAACTTGAAGTAGTCTTGGGAATCCACTTGACTAAGGTCTTAGGAGCTTCTTCAAATGCATCAATTTCCTCTTGAAGCTTGTCCTTGCCTTTTTGCTTGTAGTCTTGTGGTGGAAGATCATCTTGAGCTTATGTCCCCTTGAAAGAAGTATCATACTTCTCTTGTTGAGGAACAAACTTTGTCTTGGGGTATTGATCTTCTTCCCACTCAACTCCATTGGCATTGAACTTTCGTTCAAAACCAACACCTTGATTCTTCCGGTGCATTCCTTGCTTGCGCACAATTTCCTCGAATTGCTTACTCCCGGCAAGGCTTTTGTACACTCCTTTCTCTATAATTCCCTTCAAAGAGATATTTTCTTGCTCAAGTGTAACTTGGCTAAGAAATCATTAGTGGAATCAAGAGAACTACTAGAAGCAACAATATTGGATTTAGCATGATCATTGTTACTGCTAGAGGAAGAATCTTTCTTGTTCTTGTTACTAGACTTGACTTGAGGCATGTAAGTGGATAAGAGTAAACGCTTGGCAATGTAAGAAGAACTTTTCTTGCGGAGATCATCATTGATTGCTTTTAAGAACTCATGCTATTGCTCAAGATTGAGCTTTTCAAAGCGTAGTTTCTCATGAGCTCTTAAAAGTTCTCGATGATCTTCAAAGATAGTTTCATGAGCTAACTTAAGAGTGTTTAGTTCTTTAGTTAGAGCCTCAATTTTCTCCTTATCATTGTCATTCGTTTTATCTTTATTAGCATGATTAATTGACGTTTCATCATAGTATTCATCACTAGAGTTGTCAACAAGCAAATCATCACCTAACAAGTCATCTTCATCACTATTGAAATCAACATACTCGGGGTGTGTTACCTTAGGACCTTTGGCCATGAAGCATCTTCCAATTCCTTCATTTGGTGAGTCAAATATGTCGTAGGAGTTGGTTGACACAAGTGCTAGACCCGCAACACCTTCATCTTGAGTATCTTCGGAGTCGGAGTAATAACTTCTCTCGGAGTGACTGTCGGAGTCGGAGCCGGATACCCATTCACCAACATGAGCTTGATGTCTTCGTTTTGTGTAGCTCCTTGATGATTTTTCCTTCCTTTCCGAATCCTTGCTTCTCCGTGAGTATCTTCGTTCATAACAATCATCTCTACTCCTTCTCTCTCTTGGTGGTGATTCTTTGCTTCTTCTTTTTGGAGAATCTTCTCTTCTCTTAAAGGAAGCCGTACACCCATTGGAATAGTGTCCGGGTCTTCCACAACTATAGCAGTTTCACTCTCGACTAGAAGATCTTTTGTCATTGTAGGACCTTGACTTGAAGCTTCTATCTTTGCTTCTACTCTTGTAGAACTTGTTGAAGTTCTTCACCATTAAGCTCAATTCTTCATTGAAGTTTTGTTTCTCACTTGATGATGTAGGGGCTTCACATGAGGCTTTGTAGGCACCACTTGACTTGTTGTGAAGTTCCTCTTTATCCTTAAGTGACATCTCATGAGCAACAATTCTTCCAATCACCTCCGTTGGCTTGAGATCTTTGTAATTGGGCATCATTTGGATCAATGTGCACACGGTATCCTATTTTCCATCCAAGGCTCTTAGAATCTTCTTGATGATGAATCTATCGGTCATCTCTTCACTTCCAAAGCCGGCGATCTCATTTGTGAAGACGAGCAAGCCTAGAGTACATTTCAGCGACACCTTCACCATCCTTCATTTTGAACTTGTCAAGTTGACTTTGAAGCACATCCAACTTGGATTCCTTGACGGAGTCGGTACCTTCGTGCATATCAATCAAAGTGTCCCAAATTTCCTTTGCATTCTCAAGACGGCTGATTTTGTTGAATTCTTCGGGGCATAATCCGTTGAAGAGAATATCACAAGCTTGAGCATTGTATTGCAACATCTTCAACTCATCCGCGGTAGCTTCACGGTTTGGTTCTTTCCCATCAAAGAAGTCACCTTGCAAACCAACACACACAATAGCCCAAACGGCGGGGTTATGTCCAAGAATATGCATTTTCATTTTATGCTTCCAACTAGCAAAATTAGTACCATCAAAGTAAGGACCTCTACGGTGATAATTTCCCTCGCTAGACGCCATACTCTCCTAGGTTGTGAAACCAAGGCTATGACCACCAAAAGCTATGGAGATCAAAGCAAATGGAGACCAAAGCTCTCATACCACTTGTAGGATCGAAAGTATGTCTAGAGGGGGGGTGATTAGACTACTTGACCAAATAAAAACTTAACCTTTTCCCAATTTTAGTTCTTGGCAGATTTTAGCTATTATAGGACAAGTCAAGCAATCATCACACAATTCAAGCAAGCATGCAAAGAGTATATTGGCAGCAGAAAGTAAAGCATGCAACTTGCAAGAATGTAAAGGGAAGGGTTTGGAGAAATCAAACACAATTGGAGACACGGATGTTTTTCCCGTGGTTCGGATAGGTGGTGCTATCCTACATCCACGTTGATGGAGACTTCAACCCACAAAGGGTAACGGTTGCGCGAGTCCACACAGGGCTCCACCCACAAAGGGTAACGGTTGCACGAGTCCACATAGGGCTCCACCCACGAAGGGTCCACGAAGAAGCAACCACCCACAAAGGGTCCACGAAGAAGCAACCTTGTCTATCCCACCATGGCCATCGCCCACACAGGACTTGCCTCACTAGCGGTAGATCTTCACGAAGTAGGCGATCTCCTTGCCCTTACAAACTCCTTGGTTCAACTCCACAATCTTGTCGGAGGCTCCCAAGTGACACCTAGCCAATCTAGGAGACACCACTCTCCAAGAAGTAACAAATGGTGTGTAGGTAATGAACTCCTTGCTCTTGTGCTTCAAATGATAGTCTCCCCAACACTCAACTCTCTCTCATAGGATTTGGATTTGGTGGAAAGAAGATTTGAGTGGAAAGCAACTTGGGAAGGCTAGAGATCAAGATTCATATGGTAGGAATGGAATATCTTGGTCTCAACACATGAGTAGGTGGTTCTCTCTCAGAACATATGGGTAGGAATTGTGTATGTGTTCTGATGGCTCTCTCTACGAATGAAGAGGAGGTGGAGGGGTATATATAGCCTCCACACAAAATCCAACCGTTACACACAGTTTTCCAATCTCGGTGGGACCGAATCAACAAACTCGGTCGGACCGAAAATGTAAACCTAGTGACCGTTAGAGATTTTCGGTGGGACTGACATGCAACTCGGTAGGACCGATATGGTTAGGGTTTGGGCATAACGTAAGCTCGGTGAGACCGATTACACAAACTCGGTGAGACTGATTTTGGTAATTAGCTAACCAGAGAGTTGGTCAGGCAAACTCGGTGGGACCGATTTGCTCTTTTGGTGAGACCGAAAAGTTACAAAAAGGAAACACTGAATTTACATTGCAATCTCGGTTGGTCCGATTCGCTCTTTCGGTGAGACCGGAAAGTTACGAAAGGGAAACAGAGAGTTTGCAATCCCATCTCGGTGAGACCGAGATCCCTATCGGTAGAACCGAATTGCTAGGGTTTGGCAGTGGCTTATGACAAGTGAAACTCGGTGGCGCCGGATAGAAAGAATCGGTAGGACCGAGTTTGGCTTTGGGTTTAGGTCATATGTGGATATGGGAAAGTAGTTGAGGGTTTTGGAGCATATCACTAAGCACATGAAGCATGAGGCTCATTAAGTAACACCTCATCCCTTCTTGATAGTATTGGCTTTTCCTAAAGACTCAATGTGATCTTGGATCACTAAAATATAAAATGAAGAGTCTTGAGCTTTTGAGCTTGAGCCAATCCTTTGTCCTTAGCATTTTGAGGGTTCCACTTTCACATCCATGCCATGCCAATCATTGAGCTTTCCTGAAATAATCATCTTGGAATAGCATTAGCTCAATGAGCTATATGTTGTTATGAATTACCAAAACCACCTAGGGATAGTTGCACTTTCAGATGTGTATTACCGAGAGGGCCCAGAGATACCTCTCCGTCAGACGGAGTGACAAATCCTAATCTCGAAATACGCCAACCCAACATGTACCTTTGGAGACACCTGTAGAGCTCCTTTATAATCACCCAGTTACGTTGTGACATTTGGTAGCACACAAAGTGTTCCTCCGATAAACGGGAGTTGCATAATCTCATAGTGATAGGAACATGTATAAGTCATGAAGAAAGCAATAGCAACATACTAAACGATCGGGTGCTAAGCTAATGGAATGGGTCATGTCAATCAGATCATTCAACTAATGATGTGATCCCGTTAATCAAATAACAACTCTTTGTCTATGGTTAGGAAACACAACCATCTTTGATTAACGAGCTAGTCAAGTAGAGGCATACTAGTGACACTTTGATTGTCTATGTATTCACACATGTATTATGTTTCCGGTTAATACAATTCTAGCATGAATAATAAACATTTATCATGATATAAGGAAATAAATAATATCTTTATTATTGCCTCTAGGGCATATTTCCTTCACATACATGTGGGGAAAGAACCTCCCTTACAAAGAGGTCCAACTCCCTCTAAACTAGCAATGTGGGACTAAACTTTAGTAGTGTCCCTTGCCTTGCACAAATGGGCTAAGTGGGCCTCTAGGATTTATTAGGAATTTCTGAAATAGTTATTGGGCTGCCTAAAATAGACTAAATTCCAGCAAAAGAGACTCTCCATGAAGAGCAGACAACCGATCCGTGGCAGACATCAGAGTGATAGCACTAGTAGAAAAAGGGTCAAATGTGAAGCACATTAGTGCCGGTTTGAATTTGAGCCGGCACTAATGTGACCATTAGTGCCGGTTCCAACGGCTAGGCGGGAGGACATTATTAATACCGGTTCGTGGGCAACTTTTAGTACCGGTTCATGCCACGAACCGGTACTAATGAGGGAAGTGCGGCTCTGGTCAGGCTGGGGCCCCCACGAAGACCTTAGGTACCGGTTCATGGCATGAATCGGTACTAGAGTTTCTTATTAAGCTGATTTTTAGTCCCACCTCGCCAAGGGAGAGGCAGTATGAGCAGTTTATAAGCCGTGAGTGCAGAGACAATGATGAAGAGGCGCAATGCTCACCTACACTTTGATTAGCTTCAAGCCTTTCGGAATAGTATAGATTGCACTGAGCTATGTGCAGTGCAGTCTACACTATTCCGAAAGGCTTGAAGCAAATTAACCAGCATTGCACCTCTTTTTTATTTTTAATAACTTATTTGGACTCCAGACTTCTTGTGTGTTCAGTGTGCAACATTTAAAGCGAAGTCATCAATTTCCAACATGTTCTGACACCATTTGCTGTTTTTCAGTCATTTACCTAATTGTTTAGAGAGCTAAATGACCGTGAAATTGAAAATCACTACAAAATAAACTGTGAAAATGTTGAAACTTGGCATGGTATCATCATTTCACCCGCATAGCATGTGCGAAAGAGTAGAGAGGGTCACGGCAAAAACTGGACGCACTTCGTGTACAAACTAGACAATCTCTTTCGGAGTATCAGGGTTTCGGATGAGAACTCATCTGTTACATGGGCACTTCAATGTTTTTGAAAATTATTTGAACTCCGGACTTCTTGTGGGTTTAGTATGCAGTATTCAAAGCGACGTCATCAATTTCCAACATGTTCTGACATCATTTGCTGTTTTTCAGTCATTTACCTAATTGTTTAGAGAGCTAAATGACCGTGAAATTGAAAATCACTACAAAATGAACTATGAAAATGTTGAAACTTGGCATGGTATCATCAATTCACCCGCATAGCATGTGCGAAAGAGCAGAGAGGGTCAATGCAAAAACTGGACGCACTTCGTGTACAAACTGGACAATCTCTTTCGGAGTATCAGGGTTTCGGACGAGAACTCATATGTTACATGGACACTTCAATGTTTTTTAAACTTATTTGGACTCCGGACTTCTTGTGTGTTCAGTATGCATCATTCAAAGCGACATCATCAATCTCAACATGTTCTGACATCATTTGTTGTTTTTCAATCATTTACCTAATTGTTTAGAGAGCTAAATAACCGTGAAATTGAAAATCACTACAAAATGAACTGTGAAAATGTTGAAACTTGGCATGGTATTATCATTTAACCCGCATAGCATGTGCGAAAGAGTAGAGAGGGTCGCGGCAAAAACTGGACGCACTTCGTGTACAAACTGGATAATCTCTTTCGGAGTATCAGGGTTTCGGACGAGAACTCATCTGTTACATGGGAACTTCAATGTTTTTTAAACTTATTTGAACTCCGGACTTCTTCTGCGTTCAGTACGCAGCATTCAAAGCGGCGTCATCAATTTCCAACATGTTCTGACATCATTTGCTGTTTTTCAGTCATTTACCTAATTGTTTAGAGAGCTAAATGACCGTGAAATTGAAAATCACTACAAAATGAACTGTGAAAATGTTGAAACTTGGCATGGTATCATCATTTCACCCGCATAGCATGTGCGGAAGAGTAGAGAGGGTCACAGCAAAAACTGGATGCACTTCGTGTACAAACTGGACAATCTCTTTCGGAGTATCAGGGTTTCAGACGAGAACTCATCTGTTACAGCGGCACTTCATTTTTTTAAACTTATTATAACTCCAGACTTCTTTTGCATTCAGTATGCAGCATTGAAAGCCACACCATCAAATTTCAACCATCAACTTGGCATGGTATATAAAAATAAATGAATAGAAGAAAATAAATAAAGCAGAAAAGCAGAAAAGAAAAAATAGCAGAAAAGAAAAAAACTATAGCAAAAAAGAAAAAAACTATATAAAAAACTACTCAGAAATAAATAGAAAAAAATAAATATAGCAGAAAAGAAAAAAAAACTACTCAGAAATAAATAGAAGAAAAAATAAAGCAGAAAAGAAAAAACTATATATAAAAATTTGGGGCACTGTGTGGGCCTGCTAGACCACGGGCGTGCAATTTCAGGCCCACAAGGCCCAGCAGACTCACAGGGCAGCGCGCCGTAGTTAGGCCCAGAAGCCTGCTTTATAGAGGAGTTCGAAAGGGCAGCCGCGGCTGGGTTTATAAACCAGTGCGGCTGCCCTTCGCCCGGCGAGGTGGGACTAAACTTTGTGCACCGCGGGTGGCAGCGCACAACCTTTAGTACCGGTTGATGGCTCTAACCGGTACTAAAGAGTGGTCTTTAGTACCGGTTGGTGGCTCCAACCGGTACTAAAGCCACCAACCGGTACTAAAGATTGCTCTTCCCGCCTCTTGGCCTGGCCAAAGTTGGCCTTTAGTACCGGTTGGTGGCTCCAAGCGGTACTAAAGGCCCATCCTATATAAGAAAACACTTCAAAAAATTCAGTTTCTCATCTGCTTCTTCTCCTCTGTCCCGTCGCCTGCCGCCCCCGTCGCTGCCCCCTTCTACGCCCCCGTCGCCACCCCTCGTCGACGCCCCCGTCGCCGCCCCATCCCCGTCGTCGCCGCCCCGGCCGTCCCCGTCGCCGCGCCCCGCCCCGTCGTCCCGTCCTCCCCGCCCGGCCTGTCCCCGTCCCCATCCCCGTCGTCGCCATCCCCGTCGTCACCATCCCCGTCGGCGTCGCCCGTCGCCGTCCCCGTCGCCGCCCCGGTCGCCTCGCCTCGCCGGTGAGATCCTGCCCCGGCCGCCATGTCCACACACACACACATTGTTTTTTAGTTTTTAGTTATAAATTTTAGTTATAGAAATTTTTATGTTTTTTATTTATGGAAATGCTAGAAATTTTTCTGTTTTTAGTTATAGAAATATTAGAAATGTCAGTTATATATAAATGTCAGTTATATATAAATGTTTTTTATATAAATCAATTACCTAGATAAGAATGCTAGAATGTTAATGTTAGATGAATTAGATAGAGAAGTTAAATATTAATGTCAATTGTTAGATGAATTAGATAGAGAAGTTAAATAGTAATGTCAATTGTTAGATGAATTAGCTAGATATTAATTAATTAGGTATAAGAGATTATTTAAACTAGTTGAATTAATATAACTAGTTTATTTTTACTAAATGCTTAGTTGAACTAGCTAGTTGAATTAGTACTAGTTTATTTTTAGTAAGAAAATTTAGGTATATGAGATTTGATGATCTAATTAAAATATTACTATATATAGTTACTTTATATATTTTAGTAAGAAAATTAATAGAACTAGTTTGTTTTTAGTAATTTATTAGTTGAATTAATAGAACTAGTTATTTTTAGTAAGAAAATTTAGGTATATGAGATTTGATGATTTAATCAAAATATTACTATATAGAACTACCTACTTTATTTTAGTAAGAAATTAATAGAACTAGTTTATTTTTAGTTAATGCTTAGTTGAAATAATAGAACTAGTTTATTTAGTTGAATTAATAGAACTAGTAAGTGTGTAATGTTTCACCTATATATGAACATATGTTAGATATAATGTCAAATGTTAGATGAATTAGATATAAATTATATGTTAGATATATATTTAATTTAGTTATATGAGATTTCATTATCTAATTAACATTTTATTATATAGAACTAGCTACCTTATTTTTAGTAAGAAAATTAATAGAACTAGTTTAGTTGAATTAGTTGAATTAATTAGTTGAACTAGTTAGTTGAATTAGTTGAGCTACTTTATTTAGGTATATTTTTCGTAAGTGCTTAGTTGAATTAGTTGAATTAATTAGTTGAACTAGTTGAATTAACAGAATTAGTTGAATTAATAGAACTAATAAGTGTTTAATGTTTCACCTATGAACATAGGAATGTCGTCTGACGACGATCACGATTTCATTATGTGCGAATACTGCAAAGACCAACGCCGTCTGTGCGGCAGAAATTTTCTAGTTGATGATAGACGCTTCAGCATCAAGCTGGATGAGAACTTCGAAGTGGATACAATAAGTCACAACGACAAGTCTTTTTTCGTAATTAAGCATGACTTATGCTTCATTTGCTTCAACTTTTAATTTTAATTTTTCACTATTCTACTAGCGTATCCCCTGCCATGCAAGAATTTTTTGTCTTCGATAAGATAGGTTTCAGTCCTAACGAAACTATGAAGGTAAAAAGAGTTACTTGAAGACCGAGCATGGTTATACCTTCAACGTCAAATTATACAATGCAGACACATACACCTATTTTGAATGCAAAACTTGGCAAGCACTATGCAAGGCTTATGCATTTGAGCCTGATATGGTTATCACCTTTGATATTCGTCCGGAAAATGATATTGAAGGTAATAGAGACATCTGGGTCGATGTGCAGACGCCTCCAGTTCTATCATTATGTGAGTTCTCAACCATATTTATGTCTTCGATATGAGATTATTTGAACCAGTTGAATAATTAATAGATCTCAATTTATATTGACAGCTTATTTCCAATAAAGCAAACATGTCCGGCGCTTGGTAGACAGGACCGTCCACTGTCCCGGGGCTGAACTAAACTACGAGGAGACAAGTCATTATGTTTCATGGCTTGAGGATCTTGATGCTGTCAAGACAAAAAAATTTCCTGCACTTAGAAATGTTAGTACTCAAAACGTGCGGCCAATAGTGTTCGTACTGAAATACGGTCACATATATTTAGAAAAGATGATAAGATTTTTACTATTTCTCCTCAGTGCATCTTTTGCATACATTATTTTTTTAAGCTAAACTTCATTGCCATCATGTCAGCATCTTCATCGTCAATGATGTCTGAATCCAACGAATCAATGAACTCCTTGAACATGTAGTCATCAAGCTCATTGTTATCAAACTCTTTATTTGTCGAATCCTTAACTGAACAAAATGAGAAAAGAAGTTTGACGTTTCGTCAAATACATGGCAGGCGAAGTGTATGTTCGACGGAGTAGGACGTGCCTGAGCATAGTCCGGAGCGGCGAACGACGTTTGGGAGGGACGGGGCCGGTGGTGGTTGGTGTTGTGGGTTGGGGACGGTGGCACTTATCCCTCTGGTGGCTCTCGCCGGTGCTGCGTTGCGGGCAGCGCTGCTCCGGTTGCGGCAAAGCGTCGATGCTACGAGCGGGCGTCACCGGCAATGCAAAGAAGATGCGGGGAGCGGCTACATGGACCGGCACGAGCTTGCCCATGGTGGGTGTTGCGAGCGTGGCGTTGGGGTGCGGTGCCGCGAGCGACGGCGCGTCGCAAGCTCGCCGGTGGGGTGCTGCTAGTGCGAGGCCGAGACGGAGGTAATAGTTTGCGGGGAGACAGATGGACAGGGGAACGAGTATGATCGGCCGGCTATGCGTGAGTCCATGAGACGGCTCCGGAGGTGAGAGTGAGCCCAGATCGGACGATCGATGCGGAGGTGTCCGAGTAGGGTTGGTGCTTGATTTGAGTCCATCACCGAGTCGTGATTTACTACTCTATCAGCTGCGCTAGATAGGAGTATATATTTGTGTACCCTTGAAAGCCAGAAATCCATCGACTCCGGCGGTGTACCAAAGAAATCAGAAGATCGCTCCTCTTCCTCACTGTTTGGATCGAAATACAAGAGAGAAGAGATGGAGCAGGCTATGCTGGCTAGGGTATTGGCCGTTACTAGCGTTGGTTTGTCGTGGGCAATAGTGTGGAGCCTCTTGTCGCAACAGCTCAAGCCCTTCTCCACGCCCGTCATCCTCAGGACCTTGGACGCCGGCGCCTCCGATCCCGTCATCGGCCGCGACGACGACATCGACCGCGTCATCTGCATCCTCTGCCGCCGCTCCAAGAACTGCGCCGCCCTCGTCGGCCCTGCCGGCGTCGGCAAGACGGCCATCGTCGAGGGCCTCGCTCGGCGCATCGCTGCTGGGACGGTCCCCGAAGCCCTCGCCGGGGCCCGCGTGGCCGAGCTCGACGTCGGGGCCATGGTTGCGGGGACCCACTGGCGCGGCATGTTCGAGCAGCGCTTGAAGGATGCCATCAAGAAGGCCGAGGATTCCGCCGGCAAGCTCATCCTCTTCATCGACGAGATGCACATGATTGTCGGTGCCGGCGATCAGCGTGGCGGCACCGGCGACGCTGCCAACATCCTCAAGCCCGCGTTGGCCCGTGGCCGCATCCGTTGCATAGGCGCCACCACAACCGAAGAGTACCGCAAATACATCCAGAGGGATGCCGCGCTCGAGCGGCGCTTCCAAAGGGTTGACGTCGACGAGCCGACCGTCCAGGCAACCGTTGCCATCCTGCAGGGGCTGAAGCAGCGGTACCAAGACTACCATGGACTAATAATCAGCGACGACGCTTTGGTTGCTGCTGCGCAGCTCGCCGGCCGTTATATTACAGGTACGTTCATGATAAGATTTGTGCATTTTGTAGGTTTACTTTTGTAGGTTTGTGCAGCATCTTGAATACATTGTCGATTTTGTTGTTTTCAGGTCGCCAATTTCCTGATAAAGCAATTGATCTGATGGACGAGGCATGCACTTCTGTGAAGTTGCATCAACCAAAACAAATTAGAGATAAGAAAACTAGCACTATAAATGCAGTGGAGGAGCTAACCGTTGGTCCATGTCATATTGCACAGGTAAATTCACATTTCCTTGCTAATAATCGAATCTGTATGAGTAGTAGTCTCCATTTGTTTCAATGTGATGCTCATGCCATGTTCTTTCGTTATATGAAGGTTGTGAGCCGATGGACTAAAATTCCGATCACTACACTTGGCCGAGAGGAAGAAAAGTTCAGCCACCTAGTAGACAGATTGCATGAGAGAGTCGTTGGACAGCATGAAGCTATTAATTTGATTGCGCAAGAAGTGCTACGTTCGAGGGTCGGCTTTGATCAATCTGGCCAACCAATCGGTTCTTTTCTATTTTTGGGGCCGACTGGTGTTGGGAAGACAGAGCTTGCGAAAGCACTTGCCGAGAAGCTGTTTGACAATGAGAAGATGTTCGTCCGCTTTGACATGTCTGAATATGCTGACAGTGGATCTGTGGCGCGCCTCATTGGAGGACCTCGAAGGTTTAAACTTGCATGCTCTTTGCACACGTATTTCTTTCCTGAACTTCCTTCTCATATCTCACTTTTTCGTTTGACTTTCTGAAGCTATGAAGAAGATGGACAGCTTACTGATAAAGTAAGGAGCCAACCATATAGCGTTGTTCTTTTTGACGAGGCGGATAAGGCGCATCCCTCGATATTCAAGGTTCTCATTCAACTCCTCGATGATGGCATGTTGATTGATGGAAAAGGACGGAGCGTATATTTCAAGAATACTATCATCATCATGAGCTCAAATCTAGGAGCAGAGAACCTGTCAGCTGGAATGGCCGAAGAAAACATGGAAACTGCACGGGATCTTCTTATGGAAAAGGTATGTGTATCCCAGACTGTCACTTGTAAAGTCAAGTTGGGCACTCTGCTGATCGTCATATTTACCTGATCTTGCAGGTTGAGAAACGGTTCAAGCCTGAATTCATCAACAAACTGAGTGAGACTGTAATATTTGAGCCGCTTTCACATGACGACCTGAGGGAGATTGTGAAAATCCAGATGAAGAGTGTCGTTGCTATGGCAGCTAACAAGGGCATCTCTTTGTTTGCATCAGATGCTGCCTTGGACGTCATTTGGTCAGAGTCGCACGACACGGTAAGTACATGTTATTTTCATCACCAAACCAAATCACACTACTTATCTGCGTAGTCTTTTGTATGTATGTCCCGCTTACGATGCATATACATGGACTGTATATTGCAGGTGTATGGCGCAAGGCCTATTAAGAGGTGGATGAAGAAGAATGTGACGAGAGTTCTCGTGGACATGCTGGTCAATGGAGAAGCATGCCAAGGATCGACCGTCTTCATAGATGCCGCCGATGATAGGAAGGGGCTGAAATACCACGTACTGAAGTAGCAGGAGGTGGCAGATCTACCAGTCGAGGCCAGCTATGATTTTTTGCCGTGTGCATAGGCAATTAGGCATATATAGCGAATATGTATGTTGTTAGTGATTAGTCACCAAGCACTTGTTGTTCGTACTGTATATTCATTATCTGTAGCAAAA